>NC_090928.1:921961904-922264154 GCF_040938575.1 Ambystoma mexicanum
GGGGTAACACGAGGGAGACACGTGGCATGCGCGGGGGTGGGGGTAGCACAAGGGAGACACAGGGCATGAGCGGGGGATGGGGGGGTAACACGGCCCATGAGTGTGGGGTGGGGGTAATACGAAGGAGACACGTGGCTTGAGCGGGGGTGGGGGGTAACACAAGGGAGACACGGGGCATGAGCGGGGGCTGGGGGGAAAGGAGGGAGGCACGGGGCATGAGTGGGGGGTGGGGGGGGAGACACGAGCATGAGTGGGGGGTGGGGGGAACAGTAGGGAGACACGGGGCATGAGCGGGGGTGGGGGGAGAAGGGGAGAGCGACACGGGTCATGAGCGGGGGGTGGGGGGAAGAGATACACGGGGCATGAGCGGGGGGTGGGGGGAACAGTAGGGAGACGCGGGGGGTGGGGGGGGAAGGGGAGAGACACACGGGGCATGAGCGGGGGGTGGGGGGTAGGGGAGAGACACACGGGGCATGAGCAGGGGGTGGGGGCAGGGGAGAGATACACGGGGCATGAGCGGGGGTGGGGGGGAAGGAGAGCGACACACGGGGCATGAGCGGGTAGGTGAGGAGGAAGGGGAGAGACACACGGGGCATGAGCGGGGGATGGGGGAAGGGGAGAGACCAGGCATGAGCAGGGGGTGGATGGGGAAGGAGAGAGACACACGGGGCATGAGCGGGGATGTGGGGAAGGGGGGAGACACACGGGGCATGAGCAGGGGGTGGGGGGGAGGGGGAGAAACACATGGGGCATGAGCGGGGGAAGGGGATAAACACAGGGGGCATGAGCGGGGGGTGGGGGGGAAGGGGAGAGACACGGGGCATGAGCAGGGAGTGGGGGGAAAGGAGGGAGACATGGGGCATGAGCGGGGGATGGGGGAAGGGGTGAGACACACGGGGCATGAGCGAGGGGTGAGTGCGAAGGGGAGAGACACACGGGGCATGAGCGGCGGGTGAGGGGGAACAGTAGGGAGACACGGGGCATGAGTGGGGGTGGGAGGGAAGGGGAGAGACACACGGGGCATGAGTGGGTGGTGGGGGAAGGGCAGAGACACACGGGACATGAGCGGGGGGTGGGGGGGAAGGGGAGAAACACTGGGCATGAGCAGGGGGTGGGGGGAAGGAGAGAGAGACACGGGGCATGAGCAGGGGGGTGGGGGAAAAGTAGGGAGACACGGGGCATGAGCGGGTGGTGGGGGAAAAGTAGTGAGACACGGGGCATGAGCGGGGGTGGGGGCAACAGGGGAGACACAGGGCATGAGCGGGGGGTGGGGGGGAACAGGGGAGACACTGGGCATGAGTGGGGGGGGAACGCGGGGCGTGGGGGGGGTAACACGAGGGAGACACGGGGCATGAGCAGGGGGTGGGGGGAAGTGGAGAGAGACACGGGGCATGAGCGGGGGGTGGGGGGTAACATGGGAGATGGGGCATGAGTGGGGGGTGGGGGGAAGTTGAGAGAGACAGGGTGCTTGAGCAGGGTGTGGGGGGAAGGGGAGAGACACATGGGGCATGAGCGGGGGGGTGGGGGGAAGGGGAGACACACACGGGCGTGAGTGGGGGTGGGGGTAGAGGAGAGAGACACGGGGCATGAGCGGGGGGTGGGGGAAAGGGGAGAGAGACACGGGGCATGAGCGGGGGGGTGGAGGGAGACACGGGGCATGAGCGGGTGGTGGGGGAAAAGTAGTGAGACACGGGGCATGAGCGGGGGTGGGGGCAACAGGGGAGACACAGGGCATGAGCGGGGAGGTGGGGGGGAACAGGGGAGACACTGGGCATGAGTGGGGGGGTAACACGGGGCATGAGCGGGCGTGGGGGGGGTAACACGAGGGAGACACGGGGCATGAGCGGGGAGTGGGGGGAAGTGGAGAGAGACACGGGGCATGAGCGGGGGGTGGGGGGTAACATGGGAGATGGGGCATGAGTGGGGGATGGGGGGAAGTTGAGAGAGACATGGTGCTTGAGCAGGGGGTGGGGGGAAGGGGAGAGACACACGGGGCATGAGCGGTGCGTGGGGGAAAGGAGGGAGACACAGGTCATGAGCAGGGGGGAAGGGAGAGACACATGGGGCATGAGCGGGGGAGCGGGGGGGTGGGGGGAAGGGGAGACACACGGGCGTGAGCGGGGGTGGGGGTAGGGGAGAGAGACACGGGGCATGAGTGGGGGCTGGGGGGAAGGGGAGAGAGGCACGGGGCATGAGCGGGGGCTGGGGGGAAGGGGAGAGACACGGGGCATGAGCGGGGGTGGGGGGAAGGGGCGAGAGACACGGGGCATGAGTGGGCGGTTGGGGGGAAGGGGAGAGACACGGGGCATGAGCAGGGGGTGAGGGGATGGGGGGGAAGGGGAGAGAGACATGGGGGGTGGGGGGGAAGGGGAGAGAGACACAGAGCATGAGCTGGGGGTGGGGGGAACAGTAGGGAGATACGGGGCATGAGCGGGGGTGGGGGGAAGGGGAGAGAGACACAGGCATGAGCGAGGGGTGAGGGGGAAGGGGAGAGACATACAGGGCATGAGCGGGGGGTGGGGGGAAGGGGAGAGAGACACGGGCATGAGCGAGGGGTGGGGGGAAGGGGAGAGACATACAGGGCATGAGCGGGGGGTGGGGGGAAGGGGAGAGAGACACTAGGCATGTGCGGGGGGTGGGGGAACAATAGGGAGACACGGGGCATGAGCGGGGGGTGGGAGGAAGGGGTGAGACACACGGGGCATGAGCGGGGCGTGGGGGGAAGTGGAGACACACACGGGGCATGAGCGGGGGCATGGGGGGAACAGTAGGGAGACACGGGGCATGAGCAGGGGGTGGGGGGGAGGGAAGACACACGGGGCATGAGCAGGGGGTGAGGGGGGCGGGGGGAAGGGGAGAGACACACGGGGCATGAGAGGGGGTGGGAGGGAAGGGGAGAGAAACACGGGTTTCAGTGGGGGTGGGGGGGAAGGAGAGAGACACACGGGGCATGAGCAGTGGTGGGGGGAAGGGGAGAGACACACGGGGCATGCGCAGGGGTGGGCGGAAGGGGAGAGACACACGGGGCATGCGTGGGGGTGGGGGCAAGGGGAGAGACACACGGGGCATGAGCGGGGGTGGGGGGTAAGGGGGATTGACACAGGGAATGAGCGGGGGGAGGGTGGAGGAGATAGAGGCACGGGGCATGAGCGGGGGTGGGGGGAACAGTAGGGAGACACGGGGCATGAGGGGGTGTGGATGGGAAGGGGAGAGACACAAGGAGCATGAGCGGGAGTGGGGGGGAAGGGGAGAGACACACGGGGCAGAAGCGGGGGGTGGGGGGAAGAGGAGGGAGACACACGGGGCATGAGCAAGGGGTGGGGGGAAGGGGATAGAGACAAGGGGCATGAGCGGGGGGTGGGGGGAAGGGGAGAGACACACAGGGCATGAGCAGGGGAGGGGGGAGGGGACAGACACACGGGGCATGAGCAGGGGGTGGGGGGAACAGTAGGGAGACACAGGGCATGAGCGGGGGGGTGGGGGGAAGGGGAGAGAGATACGGGCATGAGTGGGGGAAGGGGAGAGAGACACGGGGGAGAGACACATGGGGCATGAGCGGGGGGTGGGGGGAAGGGGAGAGAGACACGGGGCATGATGGGGGTGGGGGAAGGGGAAAGTCACACGGGGCATGAGCGGGGGTTGGGGGAAGGGGAGAGAGACACGGGGCATGAGCTGGGGGTGGGGGGAACAGTAGGGAGATACAGGGCATGAGCGGGGGTGGAGGGAAGGGAGAGAGACACGGGCATGAGCGAGGGGTGGGGGGAAGGGGAGAGACACAGGGCATGAGCGGGGGGTGGGGGGAAGGGGAGGGACACACAGGGCATGAGCGTGGGGTTTGGGGGATGGGAGAGACACATGGGGCATTAGTGGGGGAGGGGAGAGACAAACGGGGCATGAGCGGGGGGTGGGGGGAAGGGGAGAGACACACGGGGCATGAGCGGGGGGGTGGGAGGGAACAGTAGGAGACATGGGGCATGAGCAGCGGGTGGGGGGAAGGGGAGAGAGACACGGGGCATGTGCGGGGGGTGGGGGGAAGGGGAGAGAGACACGGGCATGAGTGGGTGGGAAGGGAGAGAGACACGGGGGAGAGACAAATGGGGCATGAGTGGGGGGTGGGGGGGAAGGGACAGAGACACGGGGCATGATGGGGGTGGGGGAAGGGGAGAGACACACGGGGCATGAGCGGGGGTTGGGGGGAAGGGGAGAGAGACACGGGGCATGAGCTGGCGATGTGGGGGAACAGTAGGGAGATACGGGGCATGAGCGGGGGTGGGGGAAGGGGAGAGAGACACGGGCATGAGCGAGGGGTGGTGGGAAGGGGAGAGAGACATGGGGCATGAGCGGGGGGTAGGGGTAAGGGGGAGAGACACACAGGGCATGAGCGGGGGTTGGGTGAGAAGGGAGAACACGGGGCATGAGCTGGCAATGTGGGGGAACAGTAGGGAGATACGGGGCATGAGCGGGGGGTGGGGGGGAAGGGGAGAGAGACATGGGGCATGAGCGGGGGGTGGGGGGAGGGGAGAGACACATGGGGCATTAGCGGGGGGAGGGGAGAGACACACGGGCATGAGCGGGGCGTCGGGAGAAAGGAGGGAGACGCTGGGGGTGGGGGCGAAGGGGAGAGAGACACGGGGCATGAGCAGGGGGTGGGGGGAGGGGAGAGACACACTGGGCATGAGCAGGGGGTGGGGGAACAGTAGGGAGACACAGGGCATGAGCGGGGGGTGGGGGGAAAGGGGAGGGAGACACGGGCATGAGTGGGGGTTGGGGCAAGGGGAGAGAGACACAGAGCATGAGCTGGGGGTGGGGGGAACAGTAGGGAGATATGGGGCATGAGCGGGGGTGGGGGGAAGGGGAGAGAGACACAGGCATGAGCGAGGGGTGGAAGGGGAGAGACACAAGGGGCATGAGCGGGGGGTGGGGGGGAAGGGGAGAGAGACACAGGGAATGATGGGGGGTGGGGGGAAGGGGGAGAGTCACACTGGGCATGAGCGGGGGTTGGGGCAAGGGGAGAGAGACAGAGCATGAGCTGGGGGTGGGGGGAACAGTAGGGAGATACGGGGCATGAGCGGGGGTGGGGGGAAGGGGAGAGAGACACAGGCATGAGCGAGGGGTGAGGGGGAAGGGGAGAGACATACAGGGCATGAGCGGGGGGTGGGGGGAAGGGGAGAGAGACACGGACATGAGCGAGGGGTGGGGGGAAGGGGAGAGACATACAGGGCATGAGCGGGGGGTGGGGGGAAGGGGAGAGACACACGGGGCATGAGCGGGGGGTGTGGGGGAGGGCAGAGACACATGGGGCATTAGCGGGGGGAGGGAGAGAGACACGGGCATGAGCGAGGGGTGGGGGGAAGGACAGAGACATACAGGGCATGAGCGGGGGGTGGGGGGAAGGGGAGAGACACACAGGGCATGAGCGGGGGTGGGGGGGGAGGGAAGAGAGACACGGCATGAGCAGGAGGGTGGGGGGAAGGGGAGAGACACGGCGCATGAGCAGGGGGTGGGGGGAAGGAGAGAGAGACATGGGCATGAGCGGGGGGTAGGGGCAACAGAAGGGAGACATGGGGCATGAGCAGGGGGTGGATGGGGAGGGCAGAGACACACGGGGCATGAGCGGGAGTGGATGGGGGAGAGACACACGGGGCATGAGCAGGGGTGGGGGAAGGGGAGAGACACACGGGGCATGAGCGGGGAGCGGGTGGGAAGGGGAGAGAGACACGGGGCATGAGCGGGTGGGGGTAAGGGGAGAGAACACATGGGGCATGAGGCGGTGGGGTGGAAGGGGAGAGAGACACGGGGCATGTGCGGGGGGTGTGGGGATCAGTAGGGAGAAACCGGGTATGAGCAGGGGGTGGAAGGGAACAGTAGGGAGACATGGGGCATGAGCGGGGCGTGGGGGGAAGGGGAGAGAGACACGGGGCATGAGCGGGGAGAAGGGGGTGAAGGGAGAGACACACACGGGGCATGAGCGGGGGTGGGAGGGAAGGGGAGTGAAACACTGGGCATGAGCGGAGGGTGGGGGGAAGGGGAGAGACACGGGGCATGAGCAGGGGGTGGGGGGAAGGAGAGAGAGACATGGGGCAAGAGCGGGGGGTGGGGGAACAGTAGGGATACACGGGGCATGAGCGGGATGGATGGGGAGGGGAGAGACACAAGGAGCATGAGCGGGGGTGGCGGGAAGGAGAGAGACACGGGCATGAACTGGGGGTGGGGGGAACAGTAGGGAGACACGGGGCATGAGCAGGGGTGGATGGGGAGGGGAGAGACACAAGGAGCATGAGCGGGGGGTGGGGTGGAAGGGGAGAGACACACGGGGCATGAGCAGTGGGGGAGGGGAGAGACACACTGGGCATGAGCGGGGGGTGGGGGGAACAGTAGGGAGACACAGAGCATGAGCGGGGTGGGGGGGAAGGGGAGAGAGACACGGGGGAGAGACAAATGGGGCATGAGTGGGGGGTGGGGGGAAGGGGACAGAGACACGGGGCATGATGGGGGGTGGGGGGAAGGGGAGAGACACACGGGGCATGAGCGGGGGTTGGGGGAAGGGGAGAGAGACACCGGGCATGAGCTGGCGATGTGGGGGATCAGTAGGGAGATACGGGGCATGAGCGGGGGTGGGGGAAGGGGAGAGAGACACGGGCATGAGCGAGGGGTGGGGGAAGGGGAGACAGACATGGGGCATGAGCGGGGGTAGGGGTAAGGGGAGAGACACACGGGGCATGAGCGGGGGGTGGGGGGAACAGTAGGGAGACACGGGGCATGAGCGGGGGGTGGGGGGAAGAGTAGGGAGACACGGGACGTGAGCGGGGGTAGGGGGGAGAGACACACGGGGCATGAGCGGGGGTGGTGGGAACAGTAGGGAGACGCGGGGGTGGGGGGAAGGGGAGAGACAAGACACACGGGGCATGAGCGGGGGGTGGGGGGGTAGGGGAGAGACACACGGGGCATGAGCGGGGGTGGGGGGAAAGGAGGGAGATGTGGGGATGGGGGGGAAGGAGAGACACACACGGGGCATGAGCGGGGGTGAGGAGGAAGGGGAGAGACACACGGGGCATGAGCGGGTGATGGGGGAAGGGGAGAGACCGGGCATGAGCGGGGGGCGGGGGGGAAGGGGAGAGACACACGAGGCATGAGCGGGGATGGGGGAAGGGGAGAGACACACGGGGCATGAGCGGGGGGTGGGGGGAAGGAGAGAGAGACACGGGGCATGAGCGGGGGGTGGATGGGGAGGGGAGAGACACAAGGAGCATGAGTGGGGGGTGGGGGGAAGGAGAGAGAGACACGGGGCATGAGCGCGGGGTGGGGGGAACAGTAGGGAGACACGGGGGCATGAGCGGGGGTGGATGGGGAGGGGAGAGACACAAGGAGCATGAGCGGGGGGTGGTGTGGAAGGGAGAGACACACGGGGCATGAGCAGGGGGGGAGGGGAGAGACACACTGGGCATGAGCGGGGGGTGGGGGGAACAGTAGGGAGACACAGCATGAGCGGGGGTGGTGGGGAAGGGGAGAGAGACACGGGCATGAGTGGGGGAGAAGGGGAGAGAGACACGGGGGAGAAACAAATGGGGCATGAGTGGGGGGGAAGGGGACAGAGACACGGGGCATGTTGGGGGGTGGGGGAAGGGGAGAGACACACGGGGCATGAGCGGGGGTTGGGGGGAAGGGGAGAGAGACACGGGGCATGAGCTGGCGATTGTGGGGGAACAGTAGGGAGATACAGGGCATGAGCGGGGGTGGGGGGAAGGGGAGAGAGACATGGGCATGAGCGAGGGGTGGGGGAGAAGGGGAGAGAGACACGGGGCATGAGCGGGGGTGGGGGAAAGGGAGAGACACACGGGGCATGAGCGTGGGGTTGGGGGGATGGGAGAGGCACATGGGGCATTAGTGGGGAAGGGGAGAGACAAACGGGGCATGAGCGGGGGGTGGGGGGGAAGGGGAGAGACACACGGGGATTGAGCGGGGGGTGGGGGGGAACAGTAGGGAGACATGGGGCATGAGCAGCGGGTGGGGGGAAGGGGAGAGAGACACGGGGCATGTGCGGGGGGTGGGGGGAAGGGGAGAGAGACACGGGCATGAGTGGGTGGGAAGGGGAGAGAGACACGGGGGAGAGACAAATGGGGCATGAGTGGGGGGTGGGGGGAAGGGGACAGAGACACGGGGCATGATGGGGGTGGGGGGAAGGGGAGAGACACACGGGGCATGAGCGGGGGTTGGGGGAAGGGGAGAGAGACACGGGGCATGAGCTGGCGATGTGGGGGAACAGTTCGGAGATACGGGGCATGAGCGGGGGTGGGGGGAAGGGGAGAGAGAAACAGGCATGAGCGAGGGGTGGGGGGAAGGGGAGAGACACACGGGGCATGAGCGGGGGTTGGGGGGAAGGGGAGAGAGACACGGGGCATGAGCTGGCGATGTGGGGGAACAGTTCGGAGATACGGGGCATGAGCGGGGGTGGGGGGAAGGGGAGAGAGACACGGGCATGAGCGAGGGGTGGGGGGAAGGGGAGCGAGATATGGGGCATGAGCGGGGGGTAGGGGTAAGGGGAGAGACACACGGGGCATGAGCGGGGGTGGGGGGAACAGTAGGGAGACGGGGCATGAGCGGGGGGTGGGGTGGGGGAAGAGTAGGGAGACATGGGACGTGAGCGGGCGGTGGGGGGGAGAGACACACGGGGCATGAGCAGGGGGTGGGGGGAACAGTAGGGAGACGCGGGGGTGGGGGGAAGGGGAGAGACACACACTGCATGAGCGGGGGGTGTGGATATATTGGAGAGACACACGGGGCATGAGCAGGGGATGGGGGAAGAAGAGAGACACACGGGGCATGAGGCGGGGGGTGAGGAGGAAGGGGAGAGACACACGGGGCATGAGCGGGGGATGGTGGAAGGGGAGAGACCAGGCATGAGCGGGGGGTGGGGGGGAAGGGGAGAGACACACGGGCATGAGCGGGGATGAGGGGAAGGGGAGAGACACACGGGGCATGAGCAGGGGGTGGGGGAAAGGTAGGGAGACACACGGGGCATGAGCGGGGGGTGGGGGAAGGGGGAGTGACACATGGGGCATGAGCAGGGGAAGGGGATAGACACAGGGGGCATGAGCGGGGTGTGGGGGGAGGGGGAGAGACACGGGGCATGAGCGGGGGGAAGGGGATAGACACACAGGGCATGAGCAGGGGGGTGGGGGAAAGGAGGGAGACACGGGGCATGAGTGGGGGTGGGAGGGAAGGGGAGAGACACACGGGGCATGAGTGGGGGGTGGGGCAAGGGGAGAGACACATGGGGCATGAGCAGGGGGTGGGGGGAAGGGGGAGAGAGACACAGGGCATGAGCGGGGGTGGGGGGAAGGGGAGAGACACACGGGGCATGAGCGGGGGGGTGGGGGGAACAGTAGGGAGACACGGGGCATGATTGGGGGTGGGAGGGAAGGGGAGAGACACACGGGGCATGAGTGGGGGGTGGGGGAAGGGGAGAGACACACGGGGCATGAGCGGGGGGTGGGGGGGAAGTGGAGAGAGACACGGGGCATGAGCGGGGGGTGGGGAGTAACATGGGAGATGGGGCATGAGTGGGGGTGGGGGGAAGTTGAGAGAGACACGGTGCTTGAGCAGGGGCTGGGGGAAGGGGAGAGACACACAGGGCATGAGCGGTGGGTGGGGGAAAGGAGGGAGACACAGGGCATGAGCGGGGGGTAGGGGAGAGACACACGGGGCATGAGTGGGGGTTGGGGGGGAAGGGGAGAGACACACGGGCATGAGCGGGGGTGGAGGGAAGGGGAGAGAGACATGGGGCATGAGCGGGTGGTGGGGGGGAAGGGGAGAGACACGGTGCATGAGCGGGGGTTGGGAGGGAAGGGGAGAGGAACACGGTGCATGAGCAGGGGGTGGGGGGAAGGAGAGAGACACACGGGGCATGAGCGGGGGGTGGGAGGAAGGGGTGAGACACACGGGGCATGAGCTGGGTGTGGGGGGGAAGGGGAGAGACACACGGGGCATGAGCGGGGGGCTGGGAGGGAACAGTAGGGAGACACGGGGCATGAGCGGGGGGTGGGGGGAAGGGGAGAGACACACGGGGCATGAGCGGGGATGGGGGGAAAGGGGAGAGACACACGGGGCATGAGTGGGGGGTGGGGGCAAGGGAGAGACACACAGGGCATGAGCGGGGGTGGGGGGAAGGGGATTGACACAGGGCATGAGCGGGGGAGGGGGGGAACAGTAGGGAGACACGGGGCATGAGCGGGGGGTGGATGGGAAGGGGAGAGACACAAGGAGCATGAGCGGGGGGTGGGGGAGAAGGGGAGAGACACACGGGGCAGATGCGGGGGGTGGGGGGAAGAGGAGGGAGACACACGGGGCATGAGCAGGGGGTGGGGGGAAGGGGATAGAGACACGGGGCATGAGCGGGGGGGTGTGGGGGAAGGGGAGACTCACACAGGGCATGAGCAGGGGGTGGGGGGAGGGGAGAGACACACTGGGCATGAGCAGGGGGTGGGGGGAACAGTAGGGAGACACAGGGCATGAGCAGGGGGGCGGGGGGGAAGGGGAGAGAGACATGGGCATGAGTGGGGGGAAGGGGAGAGAGACACGGGGGAGAGACACATGGGGCATGAGCGGGGGTGGGGGGGAAGGGGAGAGAGACACGGGGCATGATGGGGGTTGGGGGAAGGGGAGAGTCACACGGGGCATGAGCGGGGGTGGGGGCGAAGGGGAGAGAGACACGGGCATGAACGAATGTTGGGCGGAAGGGAAGAGACACATGGGGCATTAGCGGGGGAGGGGAGAGACACACGGGGCATGAGTGGGGGGTCGGGGGAAAGGAGGGAGAAACGGGGCATGAGTGGGGGGTGGTGGGGGAAGGGGAGAGACACTGGGCATGAGCAGGGGGTGGAGGGAGGGGAGAGACACACGGGGCATGAGTGGGGGGTGGGGGGAACAGTAGGGAGACACGGGGCATAAGTGGGGGGGAAGGGGAGAGAGACACGGGGGAGAGACACATGGGGCATGAGCAGGGGGTGGGGGGGAAGGGGAGAGAGACACGGGGCATGATGGGGGGTGGGGGGAAGGGGAGAGTCACATGGGGCATGAGCGGGGGTTGGGGGAAGGGGAGAGAGACACGGGGCATGAGCTGGAGGTGAGGGGAACAGTAGGGAGATACGGGGCATGAGCGGGGGTTGGGGGAAGGGGAGAGAGACACGGGCATGAGCGAGGGGTGGGGGGGAAGGGGAGAGACACACAGGGCATGAGCGGGGGGTGGGGGGAAGGGGAGAGACACACGGGGCATGAGCGGGGGTGGAGGGGGTAGGGGAGAGACACACGGGGCATGAGCAGGGGGTGGGGGAAGGGGAGAGACACACGGGGCATGAGCGGGGGTGGAGGGGGTAGGGGAGAGACACACGGGGCATGAGCAGGGGGTGGGGGGAAGGGGAGAGATACACGGGGCATGAGCGGGGGTGGGGGGAAAGGAGGGGGATGGGGGGAGGGACGAGACACATGGGGCATTAGCGGGGGGAGGGGAGAGACACACGGGGCATGAGCAGGGTGTGGTGGGAACAGTAGGGAGACACAGGGCATGAGCGGGGAGTGGGGGGGAAGGGGAGGGAGACACGGGCATGAGTGGGGGGGAAGGGGAGAGAGACATGGGGGAGAGACACATGGGCATGAGGGGGGGGAAGGGGAGAGAGACACGGGGCATGATGGGGGGTGGCGGGAAGGGGAGAGTCAAACGGGGCATGAGCGGGGTTTGGGGGAAGGTTAGAGAGACACGGAGCATGAGCATGAGCTGGGGGTGGGGGGAACAGTAGGGAGATACGGGGCATGAGTGGGGGTGGGTGGAAGGGGAGAGAGAGACACAGGCATGAGCGAGGGGTGAGGGGGAAGGGGAGAGACATACAGGGCATGAGCCGGGGGTGGGGGGAAGGGGAGAGAGACACAGGCATGAGCGAGGGGTGGGGGGGAAGGGGAGAGACATACAGGGCATGAGTGGGGGGTGGGGGGAAGGGGAGAGACACACGGGGCATGAGCGGGGGGTGGGGGGAGGGGAGAGACACATGGGGCATTAGCGGGGGGAGGGGAGAGAGACACGGGCATGAGCGAGGGGTGGCGGGAAGGGGAGAGACATACAGGGCATGAACAGGGGGTGGGGGGGAAGGGGAGAGACACGGGGCATGAGCGGGGGATGGGGGAACAGTAGGGAGACACAGCATATGGGGGGACAGGGGTGAGACACACGGGGCATGAGCGGGGGGTGGGGGAACATTAGCGAGACACGGGGCATGAGTGGGGAGTGGGAGGGAAGGGGAGAGACACACGGGGCATGAGTGGGGGGTGGGGGGAAGGGGAGAGACACACGGCGCATGAGCGGGGGTGGGGAGAAGGGGGGAGAGACACAGGGCATGAGTGGGGGGGTGGGGGGGAAGGGGAGAGACACGGGGCATGAGCAGGTGGTGGGGGAAGGAGAGAGAGACACGGGGCATGAGCGGGGGGTAGGGGAAACAGTAGGGAGACATGGGGCATGAGCGGGGGGTGGATGGGGAGGGGAGAGACACACGGGGCATGAGCAGGGGTGGGGGAAGGGGAGAGAGACATGGGGCATGAGTGGGGGGGAAGGGGAGGGAGACACGGGCATGAGTGGGGGGGAAGGGGAGAGAGACATGGGGGAGAGACACATGGGCATGAGGGGGGGGAAGGGGAGAGAGACACGGGGCATGATGGGGGTGGCGGGAAGGGGAGAGTCAAACGGGGCATGAGCGGGGTTTGGGGGAAGGTTAGAGAGACACGGAGCATGAGCATGAGCTGGGGGTGGGGGGAACAGTAGGGAGATACGGGGCATGAGTGGGGGTGGGTGGAAGGGGAGAGAGAGACACAGGCATGAGCGAGGGGTGAGGGGGAAGGGGAGAGACATACAGGGCATGAGCCGGGGGTGGGGGGAAGGGGAGAGAGACACAGGCATGAGCGAGGGGTGGGGGGGAAGGGGAGAGACATACAGGGCATGAGTGGGGGGTGGGGGGAAGGGGAGAGACACACGGGGCATGAGCGGGGGGTGGGGGGAGGGGAGAGACACATGGGGCATTAGCGGGGGGAGGGGAGAGAGACACGGGCATGAGCGAGGGGTGGCGGGAAGGGGAGAGACATACAGGGCATGAACGGGGGGTGGGGGGGAAGGGGAGAGACACGGGGCATGAGCGGGGGATGGGGGAACAGTAGGGAGACACAGCATATGGGGGGACAGGGGTGAGACACACGGGGCATGAGCGGGGGGTGGGGGAACATTAGCGAGACACGGGGCATGAGTGGGGAGTGGGAGGGAAGGGGAGAGACACACGGGGCATGAGTGGGGGGTGGGGGGAAGGGGAGAGACACACGGCGCATGAGCGGGGGTGGGGAGAAGGGGGGAGAGACACAGGGCATGAGTGGGGGGGTGGGGGGGAAGGGGAGAGACACGGGGCATGAGCAGGTGGTGGGGGAAGGAGAGAGAGACACGGGGCATGAGCGGGGGGTAGGGGAAACAGTAGGGAGACATGGGGCATGAGCGGGGGGTGGATGGGGAGGGGAGAGACACACGGGGCATGAGCAGGGGTGGGGGGAAGGGGAGAGAGACATGGGGCATGAGTGGGGGGGAAGGGGAGAGAGACACGGGGCATGAGCGGGGGTGGGGGTAAGGGGAGAGACACACGGGGCATGAGGCGGTGGGGCGGAAGGGGAGAGAGACACGGGGCATGTGCGGGGGGTGGGGGGATCAGTAGGGAGGCACGGGGTGAGACACACGGGGCATGAGCGGGGGGTGGGGGGAAGGAGAGAGACACACGGGGCATGAGCGGGGGGGTGGAGGGGAACAGTAGGGAGACACGGGGCATGAGCGGGGGGTGGAGGGAGGGGAGACACATGGGGCATGAGCGGGTGGGGGGAAGGGGAGAGAGACACGGGGCATGTGGTGGGGGAGGGGGGAAGGGGAGAGACACACGGGGCATGAGCAGGGGGTGGGAGGGAAGGGGAGAGAAACACTGGGCATGAGCGGGGGGTGGGGGGAACAGTAGGGAGACACGGGGCATGAGCAGGGGTGGATGGGGAGGGGAGAGACACAAGGAGCATGAGCGGGGGGTGGGGGGGAAGGGGAGAGACACGGGGCATGAGCGGGGGGTGGGGGGAAGAGGAGGGAGTCACATGGGCATGAGCAGGGGGTGGGGGGAAGGGGATAGAGACACGGGGCATGAGCGGGGTTGGGGTGGAAGGGGAGAGACACACGGGGCATGAGCAAGGGGGAGGGGAGAGACACACTGGGCATGAGCGGGGGGTGGGGGGAACAGTAGGGAGACACAGGGCATGAGCGGGGGGTGGGGGGGAAGGCGAGAGAGACACGGGCATGAGTGGGGGGGAAGGGGACAGAGACACAGGGCATGTTGGGGGGTGGGGGAAGGGGAGAGACACACGGGGCATGAGCGGGAATTGGGGGGAAGGGGAGAGAGGCACGGGGCATGAGCTGGCGATTGTGGGGGAACAGTAGGGAGATACGGGGCATGAGCGGGGGTGGGGGGAAGGGGAGAGAGACATGGGCATGAGCGAGGGGTGGGGGAGAAGGGGAGAGAGACACGGGGCATGAGCGGGAGGTGGGGGGAAGGGGAGAGTCACACGGGGCATGAGCGTGGGGTTGGGGGGATGGGAGAGACACATGGGGCATTAGCGGGGGAGGGGAGAGACAAACGAGGCATGAGTGGGGGGTGGAGGGAAGGGGAGAGACACACGGGGCATGAGCAGGGGGGTGGGGGGGAACAGTAGGGAGACATGGGGCATGAGCAGCGGGTGGGGGGAAGGGGAGAGAGACACGGGGCATGTGCGGGGGGTGGGGGGGAACAGTAGGGAGACACGGGGAATGATCGGGGGGTGGGGGGAAGGGGTGAGACGCACGGGGCATGAGCGGGGGGTGGGGGGAAGGGGAGAGACACACGGGGCATGAGCGAGGGGTGGGGGGAAAGGGGAGAGACACACGGGGCATGAGCGGGGGGTGGGGGGAAGGGGAGAGACACACGGGGCATGAGCGAGGGGTGGGGGGAAAGGGGAGAGACACACGGGCAATGAGCGGGGGGGTGGGGGGTAACAGTAGGGAGTCGCGGGGGGTAGGGGGGAGGGGTGACACATGGGGCATGAGCGGGGGGTGGGGAGGAAGGGGAGAGAGACACGGGGCATGAGTGGGGGGAAGGGGAGAGACACACGGGGCATGAGCGGGGGGTGGGGGGCAAGGGGAGGGACACAGGGCATGAGCAGGGGGCAGGGGGGAGGGGAGACACATGGGGCATGAGCGGGGGATGGGGGAAGGGGAGAGAGACACGGGGCATGTTGGGGGGAAGGGGGGAAGGGGAGAGAGACACGGGGCATGAGCGGGGGTGGCAGGTAAGGGGAGAGAAACACGAGGCATAAGCGGGGGGTGGGGGGAAGGAGAGAGACACACGGGGCATGAGCGGAGGGTGGAGGGAAGGGGAGAGACACACGGGGCATGAGCGGGGGATGGGGGCAACAGTAGTGAGACACAGGGCATGAGTGGGGGGTGGTGGGGAAGGGGAGAGACACACGGGGCATGAGTGGGGGGTGAGGGGGAAGGGGAGAGAAACACGGGGCTTGAGTGGGGGGTGGGGGTGGGGGGAAGGGGAGAGACACACGGGGCATGAGCGGGGGTGGAGGGGAAGGGGAGAGACACACGGGGCATGAGCGGGGGGTGGAGGGGAAGGGGAGAGACACGGGGCATGAGCGGGTGGAGTGGGGGAAGAGGAGAGACACGGGGCATGAACTGGCGATTGTGGGGGAACAGTAGGGAGATACGGGGCATGAGCGGGGGTGGGGGGAAGGGGAGAGAGACATGGGCATGAGCGAGGGGTGGGGGGGAAGGGGAGAGACACATGGGGCATGAGCGTGGGGTTGGGGGGATGGGAGAGACACATGAGGCATTAGCGGGGGAGGGGAGAGACAAACGGGGCATGAGCGGGGGTGGGGGGAAGGGGAGAGACACAAGGGGCATGAGCGGGGGGGTGGGGGGGAACAGTAGGGAGACATGGGGCATGAGCAGCGGGTGGGGGAAGGGGAGAGAGACACGGGGCATGTGCGGGGGGTGGGGGGAACAGTAGGGAGACACGGGGAATGATTGGGAGGTGGGGGGAAGGGGTGAGACGCACGGGGCATGAGCGGGGGGTGGGGGGAAGGGGAGAGACACACGGGGCATGAGCGGGGGGTGGGGGGCAAGGGGAGGGACACAGGGCATGAGCAGGGGGCGGGGGGGAGGGGAGACACATGGGGCATGAGCGGGGGATGGGGGGAAGGGGAGAGAGACACGGGGCATGTTGGGGGGGAAGGTGGGAAGGGGAGAGAGACACGGGGCATGAGCGGGGGTGGGAAGGAAGGGGAGAGAAACACGAGGCATGAGCGGGGGGTGGGGGGAAGGAGAGAGACACACTGGGCATGAGCGGAGGGGAAGGGGAGAGACACACGGGGCATGAGCGGGGGATGGGGGAACAGTAGTGAGACACAGGGCATGAGTGGGGGGTGTTGGGGAAGGGGAGAGACACACGGGGCATGAGTGGGGGGTGAGGGGGAAGGGGAGAGAAACACGGGGCATGAGTGGGGGGTGGGGGGTGGGGGGAAGGGGAGAGACACACGGGGCATGAGCGGGGGGTGGAGGGGAAGGGGAGAGACACACGGGACATGAGCGGGGGGTGGAGGGGAAGGGGAGAGACACGGGGCATGAGCGGGTGGTGGGGGGGAAGGGGAGAGACACGGGGCATGAGCAGGGCGTGGGGGGAGGAGAGAGAGAGACACGGGGCATGAGTGGGGGGTGGATGGGGAGGGGAGAGACACACGGAGCATTAGCGGGGGATGGGGGTAAGGGGAGAGACACACTGGGCATGAGCGTGGGGTGGGGGAAGAGGAGGGAGACACATGGGGCATGAGCAGGGGGTGGGGGAAGGGGAAGGGTATAGAGACACGGGGCATGAGCAGGGGGAGGGGGGAAGGGGAGAGACACAGGGCATGAGCAGGGGTGGGGGAACAGTAGAGACACGGGGCATGAGCAGGGGGTGGGGGGAAGGGGAAGGGGATAGAGACAAGGGGCATGTGCGGGGGGAGGTGGGGAAGGGGAGAGACACAGGGCATGAGCAGGGGGTGGGGGAACAGTAGGGAGATACGGGGCATGAGCGGGGGGTGGATGGGAAGGGGAGAGAGACACACGGAGCATGGGTGGGGGGAAGGGGAGAGACACACGGGGCATGAGTGGGGGGTGGGGAGAAGGGGATAGAGACACAGGGCATGAGCGGGGGGTGGGGGGAAGGAGAGAGACACACAGGGCATGAGCAGGGTTGGGGGAACAGTAGGGAGACACGGGGCATGAGTGGGGGGTGGGGGGGAGGATGGAGACACGGGACATGAGCGGGGAAATGGGAAAGAGAAACGGAGCATGAGAGGGGGGGTGGGAGGAACACACGGAGAATCAGCGCGGGGGGGAACATGGGAGACACGGGCCATGAGCGCGGGATGGGGGGAACAAGAGAGGGATACAAGGGCCTGTGCCTCACTGCCTTTTCGTGGCCCATGCAGAGCCGACGCAGCCCACAACTACACTATGCAGGCAGCAGATCCTGCTTCGATAAACAAAGATGGCGGGCGTCTCTGAAAATGGACACACTGCACGCTTCATGGCAGCCAATAGAAAAGCATGTCAGATGTCCGTGGACATCACGCAAGCTGCTTGCCCAATCACCGTCCTGTCCGCGGAGCGAACAGGGAACTGTGTCCGCGAAGAGAACACAGATATCACTAATTTTTTCTGACCTACTTTTTGGTCATTTAAAAAAAAACTACTGGACGGATTTTCATCAAATTCTCAAAAGCACACTTTCGGGACCAAGCCGCAGCTCCTGGTGTAAATTTGGTGAAAATCCGTCCAGCGGTTTGGGCTGTAGGCACGAGCAAAAATATTTTCCCATTCACTCTATGGGGAAAAAAAAGTTTTGGGACCCCTCTATAACTTTGCCACCCCTGGACGAATCCTCACCAAACTTTGCAAAAAAAATCAGAGTGGGCCATATACTTTTTTTTCCATAGTCTGCTGAGGATTCGTCCAGGGGCAGCGAAGTTATAAGCCGCCCAAAAAGTGTGCTTCCTATGGAAACACCAACTTAACCATAACTACATGGCCACTACCGTGGCCATGTTTTATATATATATAATTTTCTATCCTAATTTACCGTTTAAATTTGGTCAATTGTGATTCGGTCAATTCGTATACAACCATATTTTTAACATGAAATTAAAACATGAGATGCTCCCAAATGAAATCCCTTCCTCAGATATGCTTTTATTGTTAGTCTACATTATCTGGTTTGGGAAGTCAGAACACATTTAGCAGTTGTGTAATTTGCTATCAAATTATCAGTGGCTAGCCGAAATCTTAAAACTCGTTGCTAGGAAAATATATTTTTATTATAATATAATGGCATAAGCAAATCTATTGTATGACTCAGGAAATGTAGCAGAACAGATTTTAGGGGTTTGTCTCTCCCCAACTGGCAATATTTGTTATCTTTTGGCTGAGACAACTTGGTCCCCCAAACAATATTTTAAAAATGTGTTCTGTGACAATGACAATTTTGCTAACTGTTCCGTGGTTGTTATATCAGCTTGAGGTGAAATCTTGTGACTGGACCACATCCTTGTATACCTGATATATTTCGTAGTAATGTATTCTGCATGAATTGCCTCTGACATCAATTAGCAAACACTGTTGTCCTTAGTAGTATATACTCTAAGGCAATATTTTATAAAGTCATATTTCATATATGACGGATTGAGGCCACTCAATTTACCATGCCTTCTAAAAACTTGCCACCGGTACAGTGTCCAACGAACATTTCAATGCGTTTCCCCATAATTAGCACTGCGGGCTTGTCCCACTGTGATTTGATTGGAAGTAGGCGGCACCGTGACTTATGTATATGGGCTAATTTTGTCAATACTATCTACAGACTAACTTAAGCTTCAGTGTTGCTTTGCATAATGCCACTGCAATGGACATCTCAAAATGGGTTGCAATTAAATATGCCTATTGATATGATATGGCGTTTATAACCCGCCTATACTCAAGTGTTTCAAGGCGCGACGAGGCAAGGGTGGGGGGGGGGGACAAAGGGAGGACAGACAGCGATCCTACTAGGCCAGGTGTCATTCAGATCGCGCAAGTGCATTGGATGGGGGGAAAGGAAAAGTGCGCGGGGCGAAGGGATGTACATGGGGAAAGTGGAATAAATAAGACAAATGAAACAGCCAGCTAGTTGCAAGTGCAATGAAGCGCAGGCATAAGTGCTGGTAGGGGGACTGTAGGGATACAGAAAAACGGTCCCCAGGTGCAGGGGTTGCTAGCGAGGCAGTGCAGGTGGGCAATTGATGGGGACGGGGCCAGAGATCAGAAAGGGTGGCCAGGTAACTACTGCAATTTCAGGAAGGAATTCAGCAGGGGAGGGGAGGAGTGAAAGCAGAAGCAAAGAGGAAGGTTTTGAGGTGTTTCCGGAGATGGTTCTCCTTGAGTTTCAGGGAGGCAGGAAGGCTGTTCCAGAGAGAGGCCCCTGCCGAAGACAGTGGTCTGCCACCAATTTGTTGCTTGGAGAAGCGACTGACCCTGAGGGAGTTGGAGGCAGATGAGCGAAGAGCTCGAGAAGGAAGATATTTAGGAAGAGCAAGTTGAAGGTATTGCGGCCCCAGATCCCAGAAGGCCTTGTGTACAATGCAGAGGGTTTTGAACTTAATCCTCGCAGCCACTGGGAGCCAGTGCAGAGATTTTAGTCCTGGAGAGATACGATCCCTGGGCTTGAGGCCAAGGACAAGTCTCGCAGTCCTGTTCTGGATAAGTTGCAGAGGGCGGAGAGTGGAGGCAGGCAGATTTAGTTAGAGGCTGTTACAGTAGTCCAGCTTAGAGAGGACCAGGGCTCTGGAGACAGTGAGCTTCTGGGGGAAGGAGAGGAAAGGAAGAATACCTCTAAGGAGGTGCAGCTGGTATTGTGACTTCTTAGAGATGTGAGGGGAGACGGAGAGTGCAGAGTCGAAGATGACCCCAAGGTTTTTAGCCTTGCAGGTGGGAGTGGGAGGAGGGCCAAGAAAGGCCGGCCAGAGAGCTTCATGAAAGGAGGGAGTGGGTGTGCCGATGAGTAGAATCTCAGTCTTGCTGGCATTAAGGCAGGGGTTGTTGGCGGCACACCATTCCTGGATGGCATACAGACTGAGATGAGGGAAGGAGAGGAGGAGGATGCCGAGGGTAGCCTGAAAAGGAGCTGGGTATCATCCGCATAGCACTGAAAGTTGGGGGTCAGAGAGCGGCGATGCAGTGGGCAAGTAGTGCCAGGTATTGGTTGAACAACCAGGGAGAGAGGTTAGATCCCTGGGGGACACCACAGGTAGAGAAAAAGATGTCGTAGAGGAAGGACCCAAGTTGGACCTGGCAGGGTTGGTCGTAGAGGAAAGAAGTCAGTCACGCCAGAGCCTGACCAGTGATACCCAGGTTATGACAGAGGCGGTTGATTAGGATGGCTTATTGCAATGCTTTACAGGGGAGGTGGACCTGTGTGGGGGATTCATGCAGCGCCAGGCATGTGGCACAGAGCTCTGGAGGTCTGGGCCCTTCTGGGTGAAGTCTGAGCTGCACATAAGCCAGTGCTGGGGCATTAGCTGTTCCAAGACAATGGCAGAAAGTGAAGCCATCCCATGACTTTATCTACACCACCTTGGTGTTGCTCCCATCGTAGGGCAGTGTGATAATGTGTGGCAGAGCAAAGATCGTATTGGACATATGAGGCCATGTACAATAGCTGCATAACACACAGGGCAATCAGCGGACAAGGAGCTTAATGCCTACAAAAGAAATTATCAAACTACAAGCCAACAAGACCCCTCAGATCAAGCAACGAAATCGGTCTGGAACAAAAACCGTACCTTAGGAAAAAACTTGGGGTCTCCTCCTTCTACCACTTAGCCGCAAAAACCTAGAACAACATCCCGAAAGAAATGAGAAACACCAAAGACCACCTACAATACAGAAAATTACTAAAAACCTGGCTCTTCAACATCAGATTCATACTGAAGAACCTAAACTACTGAATGGGGAACACAAAGAAAAGGATGACAAATCTAGGATGACACTGACCACATCTAAAACCAAATAAAGAAACTCTTACTACAACAAGCGAGACAAAACTAAGTCGAATAGGACACAAGCGACACCCATGAGGACAGAAATCTGCATCCCCAGCGAACAACCTCACCCGCTCCATAAATGCTACTACAGATCATACTTGTACAGAGTTGTGTGAACATCAGCACTGGCCACACTCAAACTAAGCTGTGGATATTGACATGGGCATAGACCGAAGGGAGTTGTGAATCAAGGCAGATGCCGTCCCAGGACATAATTGCAAGCGTTGGCATTTGCCACATCCCAAAAGGGCTGGGAGCCGTAGCATGCATGACCAACTGAATAAGGTGATGAATGCTGAGCAGCCGCCACATATGGAGAGAGTAACCCTGGGTGACTGTTGCCGCGCACTGACCAGTTTCAGAATGCTCTCTGGGCCAGACTTGAAGGGACACACAAATGCCTGCCTGCCCCGCATACAAAAAGGTGTAACGTAGGCGGGCAGTGCCCAACTTGGTCAAGGTTATGAATGTGAGTGGATGCCATGTGGGAAAGGGACTGTGCGTGTCGGACAGCCCAGATCTGGACGGAGACGCTGAGATGCTCACACACCCCACCTGAATAGAATACAGAATTTTTGCAATGTGAATGCATCTTGGAATTTTGAAAATAATTATCTAAAATTGTCTGACAATAAGATGGATACAAATAATCCTTCCAAATTATGGCAACTTTTATGAATGGCAATAGAATTTGAAAGTTCAGCGCCTCACTTCCAGACAACAATGCCAGTTAACCAACCCAGTAACAATTTCAACCCTCTGCATACATCTCTCAAACTCTACCCAAACACAATCCTACAACGCAACAATCCGCACAAACTTCACTACACTGCAACAACAAAACAAACCACGCATAGATCCGCACAGCAGCACACGACTGCTACCGACCATAAAACACCCAAAGCCCAGCCAACGAACTTCCGGGCTGAGGCCGCCAACAGCACATCACTGTTCTCTTGCACTTTTCCAGCTTATTCCCACTAACTCGCCCCCATCCTTCCCTTTTCAGAGCACCAGGGGACCACTTCGGTGGTGATAGTGCGTGGTACAAATATCCATGAACATCAACATGAGAACCATCATGGTTGGTGACCCGGGGCGTGATGTTAATTGACTGATGCCTTAGTCTGGGTATTGCACACATAGATTAAGTCATGGGCAGTTGATTAAGCATGAAACCTCCCCGACCTCTGTAAAAGCGTGTTCCTATCACCTGTACTTCGTTACATCATTTGGCATTGGGACGGAGGAGGAGCGCATTTGTGCTCAGTCTTTAACATTGTTTATGGCATTAGCAAGATTACACAGCAAGCATATGTAGAGTGAATGACCCAAAGCCCGAACGATAAAAACAATTATTTGTAGGCCAAATAATCAAGGCAGCGTTTGCAAGCAAAACAAAGGTTTATTACATGCAAAGGTATCAGACAGTCCTGTAGAACCGAACTAACCCGGATCTCACTCCACCCAAATAAGTTGCATCTTTTTATAGTGGAAAACTGCAAATTAACAAAACTATACATAACACTACAGCATAATCCTGTAATGCCCTGTAGAGGAGCAGCTGTACACATCTACACGAGAACCTGCCCCCTCCCCTTATACTGGAGATATGACTGTGCCATGTTTGAAACCGGCCATGGTACCAATACCGATGCAAGGATTTGGTGGAAGATGCCCATTGAGAGAGCCCTGTCGAATATACCCACAGAATATTGGAATACTGTATCCTGCAGGAGGAACTACCTGAAGGAATATGAAAAAGAACAAAGAAGATAAGCCAGTGATGACATGAGAAGATGTGCTCGTCGTTTAAAGACATTAGATAAAGATAATGCATGAATCCTAAGAATACTGATGAAGTAAAAGATTGAGAACTCTTAAAAGTGAAAGATTACACATGCACAAGTTCAGGCTGAAAACAAATCATTCAATAAATGTACAGATGCTGAAACCAAAGGTAGATTAAGTCATCATAGAAACTAGATACAAGTAGTAAATCGAATGCTGGCGAAGCCGCCATTGCACAGAAACTGGATATTGGTATCAATTTGGTAAGCCAGAACCACTGCATAGGAATGGAAAACTGTTACAGCAAGAAAAATGGAGCTGCGTGGTGAGGCTGCCTGGCCTGAAGTCAAGGTTCTAGAATGCAAGGTCAGCTATATAAAATGTAGAAGAACCATTTTGCTGAGGATGAACCTTCTTATAGCAAGGTACAATCAAAGACCCATGGGATGCCATGGTTTAATTCATTTAGAGCATTTAAACGCTGCAAAATGGACCAGATTGTGGGCTCCTGTCATGTGAGCAAAGGATGGAAATGGAGTTGAACTTGAAGTTCCAGCCGCGATAAGTGAGTGCCCTTACTCGTGTACATTCCCAAAGACAAGGATACTTTGCAAGGCCAAGTAAAAAGACAATTTCATGGCAGAAGGCATGGGTGATGATAGATGCAAGGCTAATTGGGTGGTGGTGTAGTTGTATGCCCTATCACCCTGCCCCTGGGTTTGGATTTACGTGCTGCTAAATGAACCACATGTTCCAGACATGGCACAAGCATGTCAACCAATTATAGTAGTCCATATAACAAAGGACCTTCTAGTTCGAAGACCAATGAGAAAATCTAATGTTTGAAATGACATGTTTTCTAGAGGTAGGCATCAGTTGTCCACCTGATAACAGACAGCAAAATAACAATCTTAGCTCTTATAGAATTGTATACTTGGATGTCTCCCTTAACCAATCCCGACCCCTGATAGGTTTTGTATTATTTGCTACGTAGTATGATGTCACTCTGACATAGGTTTTGGCATAAAATCTATATTTTGTGTGAAGATCATTGAGAGACTGAGTGTCCCTCCGTTGGTGTTCTTTGTAACCTCCCTGTTTAGATGATGCTAATGAAACAGTACTTTGCCATCTTCCTGAGTTGGTTCTGTTATTTGGATTCGGAATTACTTTGGTGTGATCCCATCCATTACATATACATGTTCCATAAAGGTCCTTAAGCTCAACCCACTGATTAACACCTACACACAAGTCTTATTATCCCCTATAGTCCATTAGCCTATTGGTCAGACATTATCTAAAACTCCTTCCTCTACACACGTGACTTACTACATCGTCACTATGCAACTTTGACTACAAGGTACATTGTTGCCATAATATATTTAGTTACTGAATAAGCATTCTTTACCACTGCGTGATGTGCACCCTTCTGTTGGAACCTGGTCAAAATGTGAGTAGCGAGGCCAACTGCGCTTTCATGATACAATGGGTCTCCTCATTATACCAGACACTGTGGCACACACAGACAGCAACCTGACCTCATAACTGAAGTTATTGGCATAACCTCTGCTCCTCTCATCCCAAATCACGGTACGGCCCTAGCCTGTCTCCTTCTCTCTCTGTGAACCGAGACACCCAAGGATGGTGCTATCGGGCACATATTTTTCATATTTATGAATCCCCTGTAGTTCAAATAGGATGACCACCCTTTTGGTGAGGGCAGTAGTGCTCGAAATATTCATCTGGCCTATTGGCATCACAAAACCCCATGCCCTGTTCACATACATTTAACATTAATAGGTACATCCCAGCCCTTCCTCCACTCAACCCAACATTCCCGTCCCAGCACTGCCCAATTAACTGTATCACCACAACTCGGCTTCCAGTGACCTAGCCAGCCTTACTTCTATGGGGCATGGAAGGGGTACTCCTCTTTGAATCAACTAAAGATGGTTGCATCTCCACACAAGCCCTAGTCTGCATCCTTTCTCAAGTGCACCCTGTAACATGCCTTCAACTCCAACATCACAGAACTCTTGCTAACCAAGCCCCTGGACCTCGTCTGCATCCCAACACTTCCCTGACTCCATTTCACACATCTACCCCTTTTAGCTACCTACAAGCACATCTCTGAGAACACTTCCCCGTACACTGCTGTGAGATACATGCTACACCACCCTATCTTTAACCTCTGGAACCTCAACATAAGTACATTTGTTGCTTAGTCTGCGTTTCGACATGGTGTTTCTAATATGTGTCAAGGTTAACTACATGTGAATACATACGCATTCTGCCGCACCCAACAAAAACTTCTAACACTACTTCCTGCTAATATGTCTTGCGCAAACTAAATCTCTTTGCCTGCCTGTTGCATTGCACTTGCATCCCTATCCCAAGATTCCCCCTTTAGTTAATACTCCATTAACTAACTCTGCTGTTTCCCTCCTTCTGTAATCGTCATCTTTGTCTACCCAAACCTTTCACATGTGACGCATTCTTTCCCAATCCGGGCACATTCTTCTGCAGTACATGTCATAAAGCAGCATCCCCCAACTCCTGCCAAGTTTACCCAATTTTCCACATAATTTTCTGGATTTGTTCATGGGGTGGGTTTAAGATCGTGTCCCCAGGGGACCAACTCTTTGTTCTCTTATCACCATCCTACGCTCTATTCCCCAGTTCTTATATTAAAAGCACTCGTAAAGTCCATGTATGCCTGAAGGCATCGTACCACTATTACAGCAGTACAGTCAACCGAAACAGTCCCTCAACCTAAAGAAATCTATACGAAGAGAAAGCTTTTCCGGGAGCGACTACAATAAAGATGGTCAGTCGCTTGAACATGGAATGGAAGCGAGTTCCAGAGCCTTTCTGTGGCAATGGAATAAGCACACCTGCCCACACGAGTGAGCCGCACACGTGGAACCTGAAAGGTGCATGACTCCTGAGACTGGAGGGGGCCATTAAGAACGTATGGACAACATTATTCCTTCTGTGACATTTGCACTAAAGGGACTCTGGCCCCCCTTGCCATAAAAGGCACAGTTCCATTGGCACAAACTTAAACTGAACCCGTTGTGCAATAAGAAGCCAATGCAGCTGCTGCAAGACCCAGGAAAGGTGCATATGAAAGGGTATCTGATTTGGTAATCCTGCATTGCTTTGCAAATGGATACCATACATAGGACCCAAAGTTTCGAATATCCAGATTGACATGCAGACGCTATCTGAGTCTTCAGTGACCAGGAGGATGACTTTACTCCTAAATCCTTTGCCACAGATATCAGTGAGGGGGAAGAACCAAGAGAAGGCCAGAAAGGAGTCCACAGATATGAGACACAGGGTGGAGTGGGGGGGGGTCCACCACAAGGTCCTCGGTCTTGTACCCATTCAATTTCAGACAGTTGTCGCTTCATCCAACAGCCCACGGCCGTAGCAACTCCACAGCTGAGATGCTGGATTGGGCTGAGAAAGATCAAGCCACAAGACGATCTGGTTATCTGCATAGGAGTAGCAGCCGAGACCATGAGAGTGGACAAGCTACGCCAATGGCTTGATGCACACATTGAATAGAGTGGGAAACCAGGGTGACCCTGCACAATGGAGGTACCAACAGAGAATGGAAAGAGATTGTGCGCAATCAACCAAAAAAGCTTTAAACCAAGATGGCACCTGTCCGGTTAGCCCCACCCTGACCAAGTGGGCAAGCAGGATGGCGTGGTTGACGGTATTGAATGCAGCTGATGGATCTAATTTTTATTTTATTTTTGGATTTATAGAACGCACTACAGCTCACAGGCATCGAGGCGTTATTACAGGAGAGAGTAGTTGGCCTTAATTCAGGGTTACAGGAATGCAGCCCAACAGCAAGATTATTTGGTACTTGTTACTTGGTTACATTTACAAAGATACATACTAGTTATGAGGATAACAGCATGTTTGATCCAGAGCAGATGATGCAAAGGCAGGGTACAGGTGGAGTGTCTTACAAACAGCCTGGTTTTGATGGCTTTCCGGAAAGCTGTGCGAGACTCAATTAGCCTAATGTGAGAGGGGAGGGAGTTCCAGTAAGTGGCAGCCATGGTTGGAAAACTGGTACCGCCTGCACAAACTTTGCGGGTCTTGGGTACAGAGATCCTGTTGGAGTATGCCGTCCTTGTTGGCCTAGCTGGAGTAGGTTGGCTAATCCTTTGGACAAGGTAGAGGGGGTGGCAAGTCATGTACACACTTATGCGTCAGGGCGAGAGTTTTAAAAACAATCCTTTCCTTAACGGAAAGCCAGTGGAGCTGCCTCCTAACCTCAGAGATGTGGTCCCCTTGTGAGATGCCTGTGGCAGCCTTAAGGGCATTATTTTGTATTAGTTGTAATTTAGTAATATTCTTGCAGGAGGTCCCTAGAAAGAGGGCATTACAGTAGTCCAGTCTAGACCCAATTATTGCCCTGGCGATTGTGAAGCAATTCTGTTGGGAAAAGAAAGGTCTAGCTGCGTTAAGCAATTTGGAGTGGTAAACTGAGGAGGAGGCAATGGCATTAACGTGCCTGTTCATTGTAAGGTTAGAGTCAAAGTAGACGCCCACGGTCTTAACAGAATGGGAGACAGAGATGTGGATATTATCAGTGGTGAAGGGGCTATATTGCTTTTCCAGTTCACCCAAGGTGGCTGGGGATCCAATTAACAAATGTTTGTGTTTGTTGCTGTTGAGGCATAACCAGTTGTCTGCCATCCACGATTGGATCATTGAGTAAATGGAGTTGAGGGTGTTCAGGTCAGACAGATAATCACCCGAGAGGGGAATGAGCACCTGGGTGTCATCAGCATAGTTTGTGTACGAGATGCCGAGTGTGTCCAGAATGTTGAACAGAGGCCTCATGAAAAGGTTGTAAAGGGTCGGGACCCCACATTTGATGAGGCTTGGATTGGCACATGACGATTGAAAGAAGACCTTCATTGCTCTTTCCTGAAGTAACAATGTTATCCAGGCACAAGCTGTCAGGGAGAAATTGGCCGCAGTGTATAGGTGATGGCAGAGGGTCTTATGATTCACCAGATCAAAGGCAGTGGATAAATCAAGGAGCAGAAGGAGCGCAAGTTTACCTGCATCTCTGAGGTCATCCATTTGATTTTTAAGGTCTAGCAGGGCCGTTTCAGTGCCGTGTCGTGGCCGGATCCCGGACTGCTGAAGACCAAGAAGGTGGTTATCTTCAAAGAATTTTTGGACTTGCAGGTAGGCTGCTTTGTCCAGAATTTTTAGCAGAAAGGGGACAGTGGTAATGGGTCTATAGTTCCTTGGAACCGCTAGGTTGAGGGAGGGTTTTTTAAGGAGCGGTCAAACCCACGCTTCCTTAAGTTCAGTTGGGAGATGGCCAGCCTAGAAGGAGGCATTCATGAATGCAAGAATGAATGGGGCAAGGGAGGGGGCACAGTGTTTGATGACCTGGGCTGGGCAGGCGTCCCCTTTACAATTGGAAGGTTTAATGGATTTGAAGAGGGCAATGACTTCAGGTTCACTCATTTCCTTAAAATCAAATATGGAAGAGTGGCTAGAGTTGGTTACTGTGGACGGGTTACTCTGACTGTTGGCTATAAGGTAGGTGAGAGCCTGTTGGTGGGCTAAGATTTTGGTGTGCAGGGTTTCCAACTTATCAAGCATGGCAGACTGAATTTTGTTACACCAGAGTTCATCCTTCACGAGAGTAGGTGGCGGAGTGGAGGGAGATTCCAGCTCTCTAAAGATGGCAAATATTGCTTTTGTCCCAGATTTAGAATTAGCTATCGAAGCGTCATTAGAGTAATTTTTCCAAGTGGCAAGCGCTGCTCTTTTTTTGGATCGTAGCACATGTCAGTGCTCCCATTCCATCCTTATCAGAGCTACAAGCAATGGCAGCAACAGAGACCAATACGCTCACCGTGCAGAGGCACAAGGTTGCAGAGTGTAGCCCATTTAGCTTAATGACCTACACCTGAGGATGGGTGAGCGGCATTAAATGCTCCCTCATGTGCAGGCCAAGAGACCAAGGTAGAAGAAGGCGGGGGAGAAATTTTGCAAGAGCCGGGACCAGTGTGATGAGAGAAGTTGATGCCGGTCCTGAGTGAGTCGTACAGGCTTGGGATTTCAGCTCCAGAGGTAACACAGCGGAAAGTGGTCCTTCTGTGACTCTTCCCATGGTGAAGCGTTTAGCTGTGGCAGGTGAGCACTGGATCGCTGAGGGAGCCGTCAAGGCTCTGGATGTCGCAGACATGAGACGCAGGAAACCATGCAGGACAATTTGCCGGGCCACACTGCAGAACTGAAGCAGATGAGCTTGGAGCACTGGGGTATGTTGGGGAGAATTCTCAGAAATGTGCTGATTCCCTCCTCCTTAGAGACCCCCTGCAACTTGCTGGATTTTGAAGACTTGATTTTATTTTTTGAGAGTGAGCCCCTTTTTCCCACTCATGTATTTCAATGTTTTTCTTTTGGTTGTGGAGTCTGAAAAACTCCATAGGCATCATCTTTTACATTGTGTCACACAGCACCTTCAGTGCAGTGGCACAGGGCAGTCTTTCAGATTTCCCAAAGGTTTAAATACCTTCTCTGGGATAAACTACTGTTTCCCAGAGTAGTAAAGTGAAATTGACTTTACTTACATTTGTAACTTTCTAGACCCAGCACACGCCATCTTACAAAAGGGTGCTGAAGGGGTTACCTTGTATCCCCTTTGTCTAGCCTCTCATGTAACATTTTTATGTTACCCTTTTCTCACTGAATGGCTGGTGGCAGTGGTTTCGTTTTGACTACCGTGGTCTGCATTTACCGTGGGCTGTGTTCGCAGCTGCAGTGAAGCACCCAAGGCTGCCATTTTTGTCAAAATGGCCCCGGTCTTCATTTTAAGCCATTTCTTTGTGGAAAGGTGCCTCTTAAGATTTACTCTGCTTGCCAAACCAGGTTTGGTCCCATTCTTCACTTTGCCTTTGGTGGGATTCACAAGTGAAGCCCGTCTCTGGGTGCAGGGTGTCTGGGGTAGGCAGGAAGTGAGGGAGGTGCCCGAAACTCCCTGTGCTTGGTCTCATAGAAGACCCAAATGCACTCTGCAGCGATTGGCCAGCTGACTGTCTGGCAAGTACAGCCACCCTGCTGGATGACTGACAGCTAGACTGGAATGAATGGGAGAGAACTGAATAAAAGGTGAGGCTTTTGGCTTGGAAGGCAGAGTCGACCACTGGACGAAGGAACCGAAGAAGAACTTGAAGAGGACCCCTGCGGCAACGCCTGGACGGTTGGTTTGCCTGGTGAAGCCCTGCTGCTGTGCTGAAACTCCAAATTCGTATCGACAGAAAAGCCCCTGCAAGGAAGATCTCTCCCCTTGAGTTGGTGGGACCAATCAACTCCAAAGTAAGCCACCTGGACATCCTTCTCGGAGCTGGTTGAATTTCCAGAGATGTTGCTGGAAACTGTTTAGCCAGGGAGAGCAACACCAGATTGTGTGCGTTGCTTTTAAGTAGGCCAAGAGCTCCAGGAAGATTGACTCCCAGGAAGCAGGACTGACTGAGCCTGAGCCCCCTCAACAGAGTGCGGGACCCCAGAAGCAAGGAAAGTCCATCTCAACAGCCAGGAACCGCAGTGTTGCTATTTGCGGTAGTTGCGAGGAGCTGAAACACTGAAGTGCCACTTGTTGGAAAAATTGCCGGTTGCGAGCGGTGAGCATCCCATTGCAGTGCAGTAGTCCCCAGAAGTCCTCCCTCTTGTCCCCACAACTGAGGCCCAGGAACAGAGAGATCTGCAGAGCTGCACAGGAACAGAAGTCATTTGCTGCTTTTTTTCTTCAATACAAAGGTACTTTAAAGTCAGAGAGAACTTACCTCTTATTGTATAGTTGCTTGCATCTTCTACTACTCACAAGTCTAACCAGCTTGTGGCCCTACATTTGATTCTTCTTTTCTTCAAAGACTTCTAAAACATTGTGCAAAGACCTTTCAACTTAACTACCAGAAGTGCTTCATCCTATATAAGACCTTTCCCATTGACTTTGGCTTAGCCTATTATACTGAATGCCTTTGCTTAGGGGATCCAAAAGTATTTGCCTGCTTAAGAATATGTGTGGTCTCTTGTTGTTCTAATCACCTTTTCCTTTTACCAACTTCTAACAGTATTCTAAATGCAAACAGTAAGATATTAATGTCCCCAGCACCTTAGCTATTGGAGTCACCTGAGGCTGTAGGTTGTATCTGTGGGCCATCCCAAAAGGGTCTTTGCTGATTTATAAACTAAGAGTGAATAGTATTGAAGAGTGTTTGTGTGTTATTTTTTATATTGCTCCCTTCTGAAGAAGGCTTACCCTAACTGACTGATAAATTAATAATTGTGTATTCAAGAAACCTTGTGTGTAAGAGTTTATTTGAATACTTGTCACTGTGAATCTCTGTGCAACTCCCCTACAGCTCACATTGACCCCTCTTGAGATAAGCCTGGTTGCTCAACACGGTACCAAAACTCTGTAGTACAAGCTTGTACAAAAGGTTGGATTTCCTATACCTGTAATCAGAGTTGTTGTAGTGCACCCAAAGAGTACTGCATACAAACTTTGCCTAACTGGGTACACAAACATGGACGCCAAATCCGGTGAGTTCACTATTATATAGTGACCCCAGAGCGCTCTGTGATTACCCATCGCTTGAATCCAGACGCCCTTTTAATACCAAAATGATGTAAAACAAATTGCTAACATGATGCGTACCAAGCTGATATAGCACAAGGCAGATGGCATAAAGAGACTTTAAAGATCCCATCAGAAGGAGGCAATTGTGATATAGTGGGTGATTGTAACAACCAATCACACAAAGGGGAAGTTTCTCAAAAAGGTAACATAAACTACTATTGCCAAAGCCAAAAGGGATACAAATTAAGACAATTGAGAAACAATCAGGGTTGCCTAAGCCAAAAGAAGATAACCAAGACTAACGGTGTGTATGAAGAATATTGCCCAGGTGTAGTTTTAAACCCACATTGCCAAAACCAAAGGTGTGAAGAAGAGAGGGTTATTATCAGCATTTGGTTAATAATACAATGGTGGAACATGATTGGCAGGAGGGCTGCCCTTGATAAATGATGTTCAGGAGGACGGACGGAAGGACCCTCTTCCATTGCCGTAAGTCAGTACCAAACATATCGGTTCTGGAGGGTCATAAGATTGATAGCCCGTAATTCTGTTTTTATTGAATAAAGACCCTGCTTTGTCTGGTTCACTATCTGGAGCATCTCCCACCTTGCGATTTGCAGCCACTTCATTTGCTGTAGTTGGAATGCAGTTGGAATGCCCAGCACAAGGAGGGAGATAAAAAACTATTGTCTTTGTGAACAGATGGAATTGTTCTGGGATCGTTTCAGGAAGAGTTTTGAGACCAAAAGTTAGATCTATTTTGTTGACTATCTTAGTGAGCGTGCTGACTAGGGGGGGGGGGGGTTTAGTTGAGATGAGGGGTACCACGTTTATGACTGTCAAAGGTGATTCCCTCAAAAAACCCCTCCCCTAAAATTTCAGCTGCCTTGTGTGCATCTGATGCAGTGCATGCAGGTGTTAAGTGGTGTGTGCAACCTTCTCCGTCACTATCTCGAGGTGCTCTTTACCTGGCTGGTTTCTCAGGCTGGCCAGTGGGAGACCATGCAGCCAGTTCCTCTCCAATGGATGACATAGCTTTGACAGCTTTTGTTTCTAGAGGCCATTAAGGCACTCTAAAATACCATTGGTTTCAGGCTGGTAAATTCAGCACAATGTATGTTTAATCCCTAGTAGGGGATGTTATCTCTTTAAATAATTTGTTGAAAAGCTGTGTTCCATTGTCTGACTTCAGGACATCGCATATCTTCCACCAAGGAAGGAACTTGCATACTAAAAATGTGGCTGCTGATTTTGCATCTTGTTGTGAACAAGGTCCCATCTCAGTCCAACAGGAAAATGGACACACAATAACAATCCGATAATGACAGTTACTGCACCTGTAGATCATGTCCACGTAATTGATGTGGAGCTCTCGAAAGTGTCCTTGGATGGGGCAATGTGCCATGCAACGTCCTCAGTGCACTGGGTGCTGTAAAGATGACGACTAGTAAACCTTTGCACAAACTGATTGGTTGGGGACAATCAGTCCTCCTGTATGTCTGCTGCAGCATACTATTTAGACATATGCGTCGGGTAATGTAGTTGCTCAAGAGGAACCATAAGCAATTCCTGTGGCCTTACTTATTTACCTGTAATGCTTTGTCTCCAGCTAAGATCCATCTGTGAAAGTGAGCACCCACATTTGGCCCACAAATCCTTTCCCTCCTGGGATACCTTACCCTGTAATTCAATTATCTGAGTGAGGGGAACTGCTGTGTAAGGTACTGTTTACTGCAATTGTTGCTGAGCTACCTCAGGATATGCCGTACCATTTGGTTCGACTAGACACACTACTTCTTTGGTGGCTCTGCCTGCAGCATTATTGCTGATTGAAACAAAATTTGTATCTTGGGTATGGGCAATGTTTTTTACCACTGCTACTACAGTTGGGTGGGCTAAAGCCTAAATCAATCTTTCTAACAATGCAGTGTCCTGCACAGGAGTCTCATCGGACCACCTGAACCCTCTCATTCGCCATCTGGACATCCCTGAGTGTACTGTAGCTGTGACATATGTTGAAACGGAGAAAGTAGTTACTAGACACTCTTGTGATGCTTCTAGTGCTTCAATCAGTGCAATGAGTTCCACGCGTGTGCAGAATATTGTGTCAGTAATCTCTTGACAACTGCTATCTGTAACGCTCACCTGGTATCCACGAGGATGTCACTCAGCCTGTTCTGACCTCTTACGACCTCAAACCCATCCCTGGAGGCTATTCGACTGGAGACTGGGCCTGAAACACAGGATTGGTAGAGTTTAAGTCCCTATTGTCTCTGTGTGCTTTAACCCCTTCTTCCCCGGGGTCCAACCCTTCCCTTTGATCCACAGCTCACCTTGTTTTCTTGGATAGTGTGCTCTCCGTCCTGCTTTCAGCGCAGGGGCGTGTTGATTGATGTGGGCTCGTTGCTGCCTACTTACTTCACTGGCAAGAGTCCGACAGGTAAGTATAATGAGTCTTTTGAACAGTTCTCTAACTTCGTTCCTTTCCTTCCTTAGATGATGGCCGGCGTCCAGGGATGGCGGCGTGCTGCTGAGATGAGTAGCGCTGAAGGTGAGTGAGAGTGCGTTGCGCGATGCACCCCTTTCGTATTTGCATTGAACTGAGTTCTTTTTCTGTGTCTTTTAGGTGCTGCGACGTTTTCAGCGTGGATGCCGGTTATGAAGAACAAATACAGTGGGTAAGCGCGGTATGCGGTGCCTCTAGATGTTTCCACGCTAACCTGGAGTGTCTTTTCCCTCTTACAGATGGATGAGAAGTTCCGGAGACAGAGTTCCCCCAGAGCGGCTAGGATTCAGGTAAGCGTTTGAAGCTTGTACAGTATTTAAAAATAAGCGAAGATTTGCAGAATGCTTACTAATGCCTTGTTTCTGTTCTTTTCCCTTTTCCTTAGGAAGCGGAGTGTCGGGATGGGAATGACACCGCCGAAGATCCCAGCAGAACAGAAGGAACGATGAATGATGGGCAGAAGCGCCGCAAGGTAAGGCTGTTCCTAATGGTGTTCTTGTTGTTGCAGGAGCTGAGTGCAGAAGAAAGATGCAGGCCTACTGGAGACCGATCCGAACACGGCGAGTGTCACGCTGCAGGTGCAGAAAACGCAAAGCATGTTTCTCAGCCTGGGTGTGGCTTAAATAGTCTCTGGGTATCCCAGGTGTCTCTGGGCTGAACCACATCCAAAAGATTAGACCGCACATGCAGTTCTGGGAACCGAAATATGCAGTGCTCGAAGTGAGTGGGAGCGGTTGGGAGCGGTGCTCCCCAACTTTTTTAAATTAAGTTTTACCGTTCCTATACTTTTATTTTAAAAAGAGCCCGTTCCGGAATGGTTTCGTTTTAAAATAAAAGTGTAGGAAAAAGATAAAACTTGCACCCTCAGTGCAAAGCACTGAACGTTTCCTTAAACAGCTGGCGCACATGTTTGGGGGTTTGTATTGTGTGTGGGAGGGGGGCGGTGATGGGGTTTATGGGGAGTGGATGCAGGCCAGCAGGGAACATAGTTCCACTACTTCTTTTTGTATACTTCGACCACTGGAAATATGTGGGGGCATCCATCTTGTCCCCATCAATGCACTACAAGTCCAATCCCCAATGTTATCCTATGGGAGTGAGTGAGTCTGGTGCCGCAAGCGCCAAGTCTGACTCCAATGGGTCTTTGGAGGGATGGAGAGGCCCTTGAGGGCCATGTAGGTGATCATGGCCTGGCTCCGGCCTGACATCTTGGAGGGCTGGGAACATTAGGGGCAGGAATCATGACAGCACTCCCACCCCCCCAAGGCCCCTCTCAAGGTGGCTCTTCTTTCTGGTCGTGGTTTGGTTGGATGGTTTTGATGAAATCTTCTAAGCAAGCGAGGTGCATGGATGTACTCACAAGGCTCCCATGTCCTGTCTTGTGGACCATACCCCTTCCAGTCTACTAAGTAGTATCATTTGGATCTGACGTACTTTGAATCTAGGATGTCCTTGACTTCGAATTCTAACTCCCCGGCGACTACTACTGGATGTGGTGGCGTTGCTACCCGGATCCCAGGTTGAACAGGTTTACGGAGAGACACGTGGAACACAGGATGAATCTGCATGTTTGACGGTAAAGCGAGTATGACCGCCACAGGATTTATCATGGAGGTGACGGTGAATGGATCCAGGTATCTTGGACGGAAAGTTTGGGCTCCTTTAATGGACACATGTTTAGACGCCAGCCAGACTCTGTCTCCCACTTGGTAGTTGGGGGCCTGTGCTTGGTGTTGATCAGCAAACTTCTTTTGGCGATTCTTAGCTTGAATTAGGTGTTCAGCTGCCCTTTTAAAGGTTTGGGAAATGGTCATTTGCAAGGTTTTGACTGCTGCCATTTCCAGGCTTGTAGGAAAGTCCAACTCAGAAGTACGTGGGTGCCTGCCATACATGGTATAAAAGGGTGATTGCCCAGTGCTGGTGTGTAGGGAATTATTATAAGCATATTCAGCTATCCATAATAGGTCGAACCAGCTTCCTTCAGCTTGGTGTAACATGCAACGCAGATACTGCTCGAGCGTCTGATTTGTCCTCTCAGTTTGACCATCTGTTTGGGGATGGTGACTGGTGGATAGCCGGATGTCGATCTGGGCCATAGAGCAGCATTTTCTCCAGAAGTTAGATACAAATTGAGTACCTCGGTCTGATTCCAAAACTGAAAGAAACCCATGGAGCAGTACGATGCCTTCAAGAAATACCTTTGCCAGAGTGGAAGCATTTGGGTGCCCCTTAAGAGGAATGAAATGTGCCATTTCTGAAAATAGGTCCACGACCACACAAATAGTGTTATACCCTTGACTGGGTGGTAAGTCAGTAATAAAATCGAGGGACAATGTGTGCCAGGGTGCTGGTGGGATTTCCAATGGTTGTAATAGCCCATCCGGTTTCTGCTTGGATGACACACTCCACAAGATAGGATGAATTGGATAATGTCTTTACGCCACGTGGGCCACCAATAATTTAATTTTACCTTGGCTAGGGTTTTAGAGATTCCCGGGTGGCCCTCAATCAAGGAATCATGATAACCGGACCTGACTTGTTCCTGTAGTTCTTGGTTTGGTAAGAATAAACGATTCCTGAAGTAGGGCAACTGATCTTTTATCATGTAATGTTCTCCTTGTGCACTCCACGCTTGTAATTGCTCCGGACTCATCAGGTTTTGGATTTCTTCATGTAATTCTTTCTGAGTTATGGTTGCTGTGATTCCTAGGAGCTTCTCACTCGGGATGATTGCTATTGGGTCAGGGGTCTGATACCCTTGCTCTTCCACCCCCATACGGGAAAGGGCATTGGCCTTCCCGTTTTTCACCCCTGGTCGAAATGTAATCACGTAGTCATATTCAGCAAAAAAAAAAAGAACCCAACGTAGTTGTCGGGAGGATTGGGCCTTTGCCGTTTTTAGGTACTGGATGTTCCGGTGGTCAGTTATTACGGTGATTGTGTGTCTGGCACCCAAGAAGTAGTGCCGTCATGCCTTAAAGGCTGACTTAATGGCCAGGAGTTCTTTGTCTGTGTTAGGCAGAAACCTGTGCAGTTCCCTCTGGGACCACTGCAAAAGATTTAAGACTACAGGTGTTTGGCAGTAAACCCACTTGGTAGCAGTCTGTACCACACAGATTCACTTGGTAGCTGTGGCTGAGCAGTCAGACTTCCTTCAAGAAAATTTAGGCCGTATTTGGAGTATACAAGATAGAGCAATTTACACAGTAGAACAAGCAGACACTGATCAGAGCTTGGGTGTAAAGATATATAATTATTTATTTAAAAACACATCTATGGGAAACACACTGGCACTAATATGGCAAACAAATTCAATCACAGTTACTATAAGTATATATCAATCCCATAACAATATTTCAACAAGTCTAGGTTTAACGGCACCACTTATTTGCAGACAGAGCTGAATGCTTTAACCCAAGATGGCACTCTAGTATTCGTTAGAAAGGGAGAGAAAAAGGCAGGGTATGAAACCAACTCAGTACCAACACTTTTACGAAACAAATGCAAGGCGAGCAAGGCAGGGTCTACTATAAATCACAAAGTTCAGAGGCCAAGCCCACTCGGAGAGAGGCAAGGCTGTATGTCCCTAAAGTATCACAGTGGAAATGCACTTCAAGTCTTTGTAGCAAAATGTCACAGAAAGGTTGGACCAGTTTAGAACAAAAGTTTAAGAAGGTCTGGAGGCGACCCAATGGAAAGGTAAGGATTTAAGACACCTCACGCTAACCGTTTCAAGGGAAGCCAGGCGGGCACAGTACCTTGAGAGTGAAGAGACAGCTCCGGCGGGGGCAGTTGTTCCTGGTGGTGGATGCAAGTCGGGGCTTTGCCAGCAGATGAGATGATCTCGTCGTCGAGGAAAGTTGAAGATCGTTGCACCACCAGGGAAGAGACCAGCGCGGGGTGCTCAACCACAAGGCACCACCTTTTGGTCACGGTACAGTGGCCAGTGGCTATCCAGTTGCCGGGGTGCTCAGCACGGGCAATTCGACCACTAGACGCCCTGGAAGCGAAGAAAAGCAAGGGACTGGTTGTTCCCACCAGTCAGGGGAAGAAGACTCTCCAGCAGGGAGATCTCCTCTGTCGTTGGGAATGGGAAGTGGTGAGTCGGTTCAGCAGGGCTCCACCGAAGGTGTCGTCGTTGCAGGTCGGCTCAGCTTTACCCTCGTTGGATTCTTAGGTCCTGTGGCAACTTCTGAAGATCCAGTCCCAAAAGCCCTGCTTTTATGCAGAAAACCCCCATTCATTCAGCCTAGCTGTCAATCAAACATGCTAAGTGGTGAGCGGGGCAGCTCACCACTCGGGCCAATCACACAAGAGTGCGACTTTAGTTGGCAAGGCAACTCCGTCCAGGGTGCCTAAACCCCCTCCCACACCCACTGTGGTACCCAGACAGAATGGCACCACTCTGGAGGGCTTCTGTGCAGAAGCCCGCCAAAAGTGGAACAAAGGGCTCAACCTTTGGTTTCGGAGTTACAGAGGCGAACACATATACCATTTTAAAAACCGAGTTCTGGCAGAAAATACCAACCGGTGGATTTATTTAAGACAAATAAACCGGCGGTATGTTAGAGACTAATGTGAAAAAGTATTAGCCTCCAACAATGGGAAGAATCCCATAGGAATATATTCTCGGTCGAATATAAAAAGTAGTATCCACTGCCACCAGCCAAAACTCGACGAGGGGGGAGGGGACAGTGCCCCCTCGAACAACAGACCCAGGGGTAATCGAATTACCTCTACCAGTATGTCCACAATAGGATGGTTTGTACTGGTTCTGTTAGTAAATTTAGGTCTAGTAAAGCCAATGGTGACTTTACATGCCCTGGGAGACAGTAGTCAGTCCCACGGTATGGAGTCTGTGGTGGGGATCCTCTAGGACACCCCAGTGTTACGGCACGGAGGGGGCAGTGTAACACACATAGCAAAACACATGAGGCCCTATGGAGTAAAAGACCCCATAGCCCATAGAACACATTGACATTCAAAGAAATTAACCACATTCATGTCCAAGAGTGGGAGGAAAAAGAGTCTCACTCTTGGCTGGATGAAAAAACAAGCTCCAGGAATCCATCAAAGCTGCTGGGGGACTCACTAGGTTAGGAAATTCAGCCTAAACAGAGAATTCTCCCTAACAGTCTGTGATAGCGTAATTGAGTTCAGGGGGTGTGAATTTACGCGACCAGAAGGCAACAGGGTGTAACTGGCCTGTTTCGGGGTCCTTTTGTGAGAGGACGGCTCCCATAGCCATGCTTGAGGCGTCCGTTTCCACCCGGTATGGGAGATCAGGGCGAAGGTGGCGTAAGATTGGGGCAGATGTGAATCTTACTTTGAGTTTGTAGAAAGCCTCCTCGGCTTCTGATGTCCACTGGAACTTTTTGTTGCTTTTCCTTAGTAATGATGTGATGGGATGCACGATTTGCGAAAATCCTGGGATGAACCGGCGGTAGAAGTTTGCAAAACCCAGCATACTTTGAACCCCCTTGAATGAATTTGGGGATGGCCAGTTCAGGATAGCATCTACCTTGTGTACATACATTCGGATTTCATTCGGGCTGAGAATAAAGCCCAGAATTCCACCTTGGAGATGTGGAATGAGCACTTTTCGAGCTTGGCGTAGAGCTGGTGTTGACAGATTTTCTCCAATACGGATCGGACGTGTTTAACGTTGTCCTGTTTTGATGCGGAATATACTAGGATATCGTCGATGTACACTAGAGCCCAGACATCAATCAATTCCCATAGGACATTGTTCATGAAATATTGAAATGCAGCAGGTGCGTTGCAAAGGCCAAAGGGCATTACTTGATATTCGTACAAGCCGTATTTGGTGCGAAAAGCGGTTTTCCATTCCTCCCCCTATTTTACGCGAACAAGGTGATATGCCCCCCTCAGGTCTAGTTTTGTGTAGATTTGGGCATCTTTGACTTGATCAAGCAATTCAGGGATCAGTGGCAGGGGGTAGCGATTTTTACGGTAATCTGGTTCAGTGCGCGATAGTCGATGCACGTTCTCAAGTCCGCCTCCTTTTTCGGTACGAAGAATAGAGGACTGGCTGCTGGAGACTTCGAGGCATGGATGAACCCATTGGCCAGGTATTGGTCAAGATAGGCCTTCAGGTGCTGGTTCTCTGGTTCCGTGAGTGCGTAAATTTGCCCACAAGGGATTTGTGAGCCGGTATCAGGTCGATTTGGCAATCTTATGGTATATGCGGTGGCACGGTATTAGCCTGTTCTTTCTGAAAGACATCTTGAAAGTCCTGGTATTCACTTGGTAGGGTGCCGATTGCCACAGTTGCAAGTGTGGAGGTTCTGGTGGCTATTGGTTGTTTCTCTTGGCGATAACATATGTGGGCGCAAGTCTCGGGAAAGGCCAATTCTTTTGCTCGCCAATCAATTTGAGGATTGTGAGCTACCAACCATGGCATTCCCAAAATCAACCGGAACTGTGGTGCCTTAATGAGGTCGAAAACGATAGATTCTTGGTGTCCATCCTGGCACAGAAGGGTTAAAGCTGTAGTGCATTGGGATACTGGACCAGAAGCTATTTTCGTGCCATCGACAGTGGTAACAGTGTCAGTGGTTGATTTAGGGCGTAACGGAGGCCCCATCTTTGCCGCAAGATCCTGGTCGATGTAATTCCCAACGGCTCCACTGTCTATGTATGCTCTTACTGCGTGCATCCGAGACGGTTGTTGGTGATTGATCAAGACCACAGTGCAAAATGGGAGGTCTGTAGTTCACTTTCTTCGCTTGACAAGTGGCCCCCATACACTTGCCGGGCTGGGGAGTTTTCCGATTCCTTGATGGTATCTTCCTTGTCCGTGGCCCCTACCGTCCTCCTCGGTGGCTTCACAGGGCACTCTTTAAGGAAATGACCTGACCTTCCACAGTACAGACATAACTGTAGTCTCCTTTTATCCCTTTCCGCTTTAGTCAAGGGGGATCTGACCCCCCCCGATTTGCATTGGTTCTCCTGAACCTTCCGTTGTTTGGGCAGTATTGTCGTTTGAATGCACATACATAGGGGGAGGGTCCGGTCTGGTTCGATCTGCTCTTCGTCCTGCAACCTATGATCCAGTTGAACAACAAGGTCAATGAATTCTGAGCAGTCTTTCGGGGGGTTCACTACTTGTGCAAGAACATCCTTGAGCTCCCCCCGCAACCCCAGATGAAATAACGTGGTTCTCTTCTCCACTGGCCATTCTGCTTCAACTACGAGTCTATTGAACGTGGCTATGTATGTTAATAGGTCTTGATTCCCTTGGCGTATGGACAGAAGTTCGTTGTCTAATGCGTGCCCATGAGTACGACGGGCGAACAGCTTTTCCATCTCCTGCTGAAAGCCCCTGAAGTCATGCAGCAAAGGATCGTCTTGGGTCACAAAGGGTACAGACCAGTCAGCGGTGCTACCACTCAGGTAGGATAGCACAAAAGCGACCCGTGATTGGTCATTCGGAAAGGCCCCTGGCCTACAAAGGAAGTGCAGGTGGCACTGGTTCATGAACGTTGCAAACCTCTTGGGATCCCCATAAATCGTTCGGGCGGGGCCAAGGGAACTGCCCCAGGAAGGGTTATCTGAACGGGATTGGCTGATGGCGCTGGCATCAAGGGCATGCTTCTCAGCAATGGTGCATGCCCTGCTTGTGGCTTTAGAAGTTGCTGGCTTAAATTATCAGTGCGTTCTTTGGCTACTATTGGCTCTCTCCTCAGGGTGTTGGTCTCCTGCCTGGCTGCATGTACTTCGGAACGTAGCTGCCCCAACATGTGGGCTAACTGGTCAGTTTCTGACGTTTCCATGATGCCCAGGTGGATTTTGATGTGAGGCTTTGCATTCTGTAACACTCACCTGGTATCCACGGGGACGTCACTCAGCCTGTTCTGACCTCTTACGACCTCGAACACTTCCCTGGAGGCTATTTGACTGGAGGCTGGGCCTGAAACAAAGGATTGGTAGAGTTTAACTCCCTATTGTCTCTGTGTGCTTGAACCCCTTTTTCCCCGGGGTCCAACCCTTCCCTTTGATCCACAGCTCACCTTGTTTTCTTGGATAGTGTGCTCTCCGTCCTGCTTTCAGCGCAGCGGCGCGTTGATTGATGCGGGCTTGTTGCTGCCTAGTTACTTCACTGGCAAGAGTCCGACAGGTAAGTATAATGAGCCTTTTGAACAGTTCTCTAACTTCATTCCTTTCCTTCCTTAGATGATGGCCGGCGTCCAGGGATGGCGGCGTGCTGCTGAGATGAGTAGCGCTGAAGGTGAGTGAGAGCGCAATGCGCGATGCACCCCTTTCGTATTTGCATTGAACTGAGTTATTTTTCTGTGTCTTTTAGGTGCCTCAACGTTTTCAGCGTGGATGCCGGTTATGAAGAACAAATGCGGCGGGTAAGCGCGGTATGCAGCGCCTCTAGATGTTTCCACGCTAACCTGGAGTGTCTTTTCCCTCTTGCAGATGGATGAGAAGTTCCGGAAACAGAGTTCCCCCAGAGTGGCTGGGATTCAGGTAAGCGTTTGAAGCTCGTACAGTATTTAAAAATAAGCGAAGATTTGCAAAATGCTTACTAATGCCTTTTTTCTGTTCTTTTCCCTTTTCCTTAGGAAGCGGTGTGCCGGGATGGGAATGACACCGCCGAAGATGCCGGCAGAACAGAAGGAGCGATGAATGATGGGCAGAAGCACCGCAAGGTAAGGCTGTTCCTGACGGTGTTCTTGTTCTTGCAGGAGCTGAGCGCAGAAGAAAGATGCAGGCCTACTGGAGAACGATCCGAACATGGTGAGTGTCACGCTGCAGGTGCAGAAAACGCAAAGCATCTTTCTCAGCCTGGGTGTGGCTTAAATAGTCACTGGGTATCCCAGGTGTCTCTGGGCTGAACCACACCCAAAAGACTAGACCGCACATGCAGTTCTGGGAACCGAAATATGTGGGGGCATCCATCTTGTCCCCATCAATGCACTACAAGTCCAATCCCCAATGTTATCCTATAGGAGTGAGTGTGTCTGGTACCACAAGCGCCAAGTTTGACCCCAAGTGGGTCTTTGAAGGGATGGAGAGGCCCTTGATGGCCATGTAGGTGATCGTGGCCTGGCTCAAGCCTGACATCTTGGAGGGCTGGGGACTTGAGGGGCAGGAATCATGACACTACCTCATACTCCCCATCAATAAGGTGCACAACCACAGCACCTGTATGCCTCTCAATGTTTCTTGATCGATTTGTAGATGATCAATCAACGAAGAGCATCTTCCCTTCTCGCAGTGCATCATCCCTTGCTTGAATTCTGTCATCCTCAGGACCCTCGTATGTAACAGTCATGCACCTCTTCTCCTTGCTGAACGAGTACTGCAATGAATGTAGCAGGGGTTCGTTTTTTGAGGCCTTACAATGTGAATGGAGGGATTAGACCGTATAACCTCATATCCCAATGTCATTTGGGTTGTTGATTTAGACTTTTCCAGAATAGCAAAAACTGTGTGCTCCACATGTCACTGAATACCCCATAGTTGTTAGAGATCATTTTGCAATTGCAAACACTGCAGCCGCTAACACTTGTTTGCAAGGGAAATTGCCCTGCATCATTGAATATTAGATCCCACTGTAATATCCTAAATGTTTGTGTCCCATTGATGTTTGCTGGGCCAAAACGGATGTTATTACTTCTCCTTTGGAATGTACAAACACATACAATTCCTTTGTGTAATCAGTGATAACACTGGAGTTCTATCATGACATTCTTAATCCTTGGAAATATGCAATCATTTCTCCTGTCCATATAAGTGACCCTTTTCTTTTCTGTGCTTCTTTAAGTCCTTGCAACAAGGGTTTTGTGTAACTGGAATAGTCAAAAATCCAAGCTCTACAATAGTTAAACCTAGAAACTGTTGCATCTCTTTTACTATAGTAGGTTCTGGTGTATTTTGTACTTCAATAGTTCTTTCTGGGTTTACCTGTTTTCCTGCTGAAGATGTAATTTGTCCTAAATATACCACTTCTTACTGATAATAATGCATTTTGTCTTGGTCTCTGTTATACCCCTTTTCTGTGAGCAATGTCGATTGTTCTCGAGGCTTCTCTACACTGCTCCTCATCTACATACTTCATGATAACACTGCATGTTTATATTACCTAAATCCATTTTCACCACTCTGTTGAAGACACTGGGGGTCTTGCAGTACCCCTGAGTAAGACTTGTGTGTTGAAATTGCTGCCTGTGAAATGTGAATGCAGTAAAGTACTGAGAAGCAGGGTGCATGGTATAGAATAATATTTTTCAAAACAATTACAATAAAATGTGTGGCTTCTTCAGGTATGTTACATAGAATCGTGGTGGGATTTGGTACTACCGGGAACTCGGCTTCCACAATATTGTTCAAAGGGCAGAGATCGGTCATCATTCCCCAACTTCAACCTTTTGCTTTTTTGACAGGCTATATCGCTGTGATGCAATGTGATTGTGATGGTACCATTATGCCTTGCTCCCATAATATTACAATAGTTTTAGAAATCCCTTCATCTGCCTCTCTGGATAATGGGTATTGTTGTACTCGTAATATGGCACCCTGCTTCAATTTTATGTGGCCGGGTACTTTTGCCATGTCTTTCAGCAAGTGAGTGGGTACTATAACAATAAGTGTAGTGTGCAGTACTTCTGTGTTGCACCATGACCTGACAAGGGATACATATTTCAAAAATAATTTCCCCATCATCGTTAGCATCGTCAAACAACTCCTCATTGGAAAATCCCCTTAACGGTTGTGTAGAATCTATACACCAAACTCCTTCCTTGTCAGTCCCTATCAATATCACCTTTCCTTTTTTTATTAGTCCCGACTCTAAATCTAGTCTAACAATGGTACCTGGAACATGCTCCTGTGGGACTGCTGGCCTAAACTAAATTTCTACGGTCACTTTCCATGTATTGTCTTTTGTTCCTGGCACCCACCAACACTGTTACCTGCATATAGGAGCACATCTGGGTATATTGGCACCCCTCTGGTAGTGCCATCGCTGTAAAGTTTTTGTATTATCACAGCATATTATAACATACTCCTGGGGTCAAACACACTACACCGTCCACAGTAAATGTAATAGTCTTGTTTAATTTGCTCAGGAGAGCCCTACCTAGCAAGTTCACTGGGGTATATTTTGAAAATAATGGGCTAACCTCTCTTGGGTGCCTACTTTGATGGGTAAGTCTTCTGTAATTGGAACTTACAAAATTGCCCCAAAGAACCCATGTGTGTCCATGACCTTTCCTGATAAGGGAAAATTACCTTCCTTAATACAGAACTTTGTAGCTCCAGTGCCTACCATGAAGGTAAATGTTTTACTTCCTATCCTCACACCTACCTGGTGTTCCTCTACTGGGTCAGCAATGATTGACAGGACTTGGTACGTCAGGGCTCTCTGTGAGCTGTCCTATTGGGGATAGGTGTTTGACCCTGCGAGTGAAAAAAAGCTCCCTCCTAGTACACTTGCTCCAGTGTAATGGGTTACTGTATGCTGTGGTGGGGGATTCTTCTACCAGTGCTGAGATTGGGGCTTGTTGCTGTATATGTGCTGGTGTGGGATTTGGACCTGGCTCTGCGCTTGCTGGCGCGAGTGTGACTGGTACTGACACTGCAGTGGCTGCCCAGGGATAACCATGTTCCACTTATAAAAGGTCAAAGGACATACATTTAAAATATTTTAGGCACTTGGAAGTGAGAGATGACCAATCCATAGTAAATATGGATTGATCATCTCTCACTTCCATTTGATGTTAAGATACAGACTCTGACCTCTGACAGTGTTCTACAAAATCTGAGCACACTTTATCAACAATGGGGTTGTGCTCTCCTATATGTGCAAGTGACTAAATTATCTTAAATGTATATCCTTTGACCTTTCATAATTTGCTTTGATGGTCCGTTATTGTAAAACAGACAGTAAAAGACAGTCCCACCCACTTCCAGAACCATAAGCACACAAAGGCTGCAGCTTTCATAGTCTGAGTATCCCTCTACAGCTGGATGTTATCAAAGAAGCTCAGAGGATTCTTGGATACCAAATTCTGCTTGGTTCCAGATGACAAACTGTGTTTATCCTCAAACCAATCGCTGCTCTCTGCTAGTTTCTGAAGCTATTACACAGGGAAAACCTCCCACATAATCAACCTTAGGATAGTCTTCATGTACCCATTTGGGGGAGAGAAGACATGTTTGATGTTGTTGGGGAAGGTGTATATCAACAGGTCTCCTCATTTGAAACAGGCATATGTGGATACCATCATGGCACACTGCAATGCAGAGCTTTTAGAAGAGCTCTGTGAATTTCCCAACAACATATTGGGCAATAGGAAGGATATATCTGCTGGAGGTGGCAGCAAATCCTGTTGACACGGCGGCATGAGGAATGTGCTATGGTTTGGTTCTGAGGAGGATGTCTTGAAGGCACCATACTTATCCAAGAATTGCAAGGTCCTTCTACCGATGAGGAACTCTGGAAGGAGAAATCAAACACAATCTCAGCAATTTGCCTTTCAGCAATAACCAGGCTCTCTGCAAGGTATTTTTCTTACTCTCAAAATGGGAGATACAAGCCAACGAGAGCGTGGCTTCCAGGACAGAGCTCAGTCAAAGTATACAATAGGCGAGTTGGCCAAGACCCCCAAGCAAACACTCTAGACAGAGCAAGTGGTTTTTCAAAACCACCACTTCCTCTGCCAAAAAGGCTAGACATAAATGATTCATGACTCCATGCTTTCATTGCCCAGTAAATCGCACAATTTCCTTTTTTCTTTGATCCTGGGTGGCAATTATCTAAGACAAGGTCCTAAACTTGCTGAGCATTTGATCCTTCAAAAGAGAATATGTGCATGATTGAAGTGCCAAGAATGCCTATAACAAGATCACAATACTTTAGCAAATGGATACAATTCTGCCATTAGTGAGTGGAGACACAATTTCAACGTCAAAAAGACATTCTGGATTATGTCCTTTTGTTTATCGTCCACCTGCTATTCTGGGATTAAGACAGAGGGCCTCATTATAAGTTTGCCGGTCCGAGAACTACGGTACTGGTAAGCATGCCAGTACCGTAGTTCCCAGACTGGCAAACTACAATTTCTGCTCACGGGTGCCATTGTGGTGGATGCACCGCCACCGTTAATAACGCTACCAGTGTATCCGGCTTCCCCATGCCCTGGGAAGAATTTTTACCGGCGCCCAGCAATGGGCAAATACTGGGTCCGGCAAGTCCGTAATGACCCGTTAATTGCCCATTTCTGGGCACCGGAAAAAAAATACTGGCGGCAGCCTCGTAATGAGGCCCAGAGTCTTGTTGAATATACTTATTGCCAATCCTGCCCTATATATCGGAGGCATCTAACACATTTCCCTCTCAAACTGAGCAATTATAGAAGGAACAAGAAAAGTGGCAGAGAGAGGACCCAACAGGGTGCAGCGCATGGATGGCGAGTTTAGGTGCTTGCTAATGGGCTGCGGCTGAGAGCGGTAGCGGGAACCTGCCAAATTACCCACAGAGTGAAAGATGAGGGAAGACTGGGTTTGCTCTCACACTGCACACACAATATCAAATAAAAAGCACAATTTGCTGATTATATGAAGTGATTTTAATCAACAACGTTGCAGCCTGACACGTGTTTCGAGCTTATTTTCAATTCAATTCATTGCACAATTATTTCCAATAGCACAAGATTTGCAGATTAACCAAGATTAAGGTACTCCTATGCAATTCGGGCTTTACCCATGTATGTTGTGGCTGATCACCATTGCAATCCTCTTTCCTCAATTAATGTTTTTTTATTTATTTTTCTATTTCTCTTTATTAACCTGATATCCTTTGACAAACAATGCCACACTCCATTGGTAATATGCTTTTTACCTTATGCTTAATTCAAATGGATTTTCTGGTAACTTTTTATTCAATTGTCATGGCATTGTGGTTGTTATGATTCTATTCTGGTTGGTACACCCTACCTGCTCCATGTGTTTCGGGTCTGGATTTTTGTTCTACCTTTATTATTGATTTTGGTTTTGTGTAACAATTATTTTTTCAAAATCATGTCAAAGCAGCCTCAGTAGATGAGCATGAAGCTCGAAACACGTGTCTGGCTGCAACGTTGTTGATTAAAATCACTTAATAAATCAGCAAATTGTGCTTTCTATTTGATATTGTGTGCGCAGTGTGAGAGCAAACCCAGTCTTCCCTCAATTATAGAAGGACTTTAAACGGCTCCTCAAATTACATCTGCTGGTTGAGAACCCTTACCTCACTTGGAACCTGAATGTGGGAGTATTGCTCTAGTTCATACATCTTTGAACTTCTATATTTAGCCTACATTAATCTGTTGACCTGGAGATTAGCCTGTCTGTTGGTAGACTTTTTCACTCATTGAGTGAGTGAGTTGTAGTCTCTTTGCACATTTAAGCTTATTTAAGATTCCATATGGACAAAGTAGTTCTATGTACACACCCTTCTTTCATTCCCAAGTTGGTGAAAGAGGTTCATATCAATCAAGAGATTTCACTTCCTGTTTTTTCCCTGATCCACAATTGATGCTGAAAGGATCATGCATTGTCTTGTCGTGGCAGGGCCTTACCATTTTATCTCAAACAAGTTAGGCATTCACGGCGTTGGAAATACGTTTGATAGCTAGATCTTCTGACTAGAGGAGTCTATAGCCAAGTGGGTGGTATTCTACAATTTGGAATGCTATAAGAGGAGCAAACTTCTAGCTCCAAAGAGTCTGATTGCTCATTTGATGAAAGGCAAGGTGTCTTCAGTGGTTTATCAAAGCTATGTCCATGGAACATATATATGCACGGTGATGACTTGGGGTAATCCTTGCACATTTTTCAATTATTATGGATGAATGTTGGCTTGAAAGCAAATGCTCTCTTACTTGCGAAGAAATGCTCAAACCTTTTAGGGTAAGTGCTGTTAAGTGCTGTTAAGTGCTGTTTTTTCTGGTAAAGTATACTGTTGATGCGTTGCTTCCTGGTTATATCCAAATGGCCAATACGTTTGGGTGCTTAGACATTTCTTATAGATATTCTGGAAAGGGGTCAGGATAAAGCAGTAAATAAATGTTACTCACAGTAAAAAATGACTGTACTTTGAACCCCTTTTCCTCTGTATGGCCATTCCACTGTCCCCACCCAAAAAGTTGCTATGTTTCTAAAATCACTGACAGTTGGGACTGGGTGCATGCACACAGGAGGTGCTGTGTATACCTGCATGCATGCAATCTGCGGTCTTAGTTTTAGATCTGAATTTCTGCACCACAACTGGCCCCTGTCGCATCCCCTTTCAGAGGATGATATCCCATAAGCATGGTGAAAGGGGGACTATGGAATAAGAGTATGGTGGTGTTATTTACATATCAATCATCTAGCACTGAAGGATCACAGGATGGGTAGAGATACAGCTCTTTTATCACAGATATTTGTGAAATATGAAAATCTAGGGTGATTCTTGTGTTCCCAAATGTTATGCAAAGCAGCTACGAACCCTCATTGGTGGCATTTATCTTCTTACCCATACCCCATAAGGGTATTGTTAAAGAGAACAAAGGGAGAGTACCAGGCTGGCCACCTCGGAATGATAACCTTTTATCAAAAATATTATTTATGTATTTATTCTAGGTTTTGATAATGTGCTTTGCTGTGTAAGACAAGTGTCACGTTTTTTTATTATGATTACAATATATACTTGAAGTGATCATAAGAAATGAATATTCTAGAATGTTAAAAAAAGAGTCATTTTACAAATTTTAAATGTTAAAGGTATTTGTACCGCACACCGTCACCAACGGAATTGGTCCCCAGGTGCTCTGGCGGATCTGTAAACGATAAGGTGGGGTGGGTTAGTAAGGTGAAGAGGGAGTAGGATAGTGAGAAGAGTGGTGTTCTGTTGGCAGTTTCAGCTCGTAATACACCAGATACTGAGCTTTGGTGCAGGTATTGGATCGGTGTCAGTCCGTGTGTGCTGTTGCTCCGTCTTATGTGTTGTTGCAGTGTTGTGAAGTGCGTGCGGCTTGTGGTGCGAGAGATGGTTGTGTGAGTTTTTGAGTGAGATAAGTATGCAAAGTTTGAGCTTATATTGGTTAGTGGGTTACCTGACCTTTAGCATGTTGGCCTTCACAGTCTTATCTAGAAGCGGTGCAGACCAATGTTCAGAGTTCTATTTAGGTGTGGGCATGCTAACATTCACAATCTTATCCAGGAGCGGCGCAGGCTGGTGTTCACAGTTCTAAGTGTGGCACATGCTAACCTTCAAGTTTCATCTGGGCACGGGCATGCTATCCTTCAATCAAAACCTATCTAGATGTGACGCGGGCCGACGATCACAATTCTAGCTAAGTGTGGACATGCTAATATTTACCAATCTGTCTGAGTGTGGACATGCCAATATTCACAATTCCATCTAGATGCGACGCAGGCTAATATTCACAATTCTAGCTAAGTGTGGACATGCTAATATTCACAATTCTATCTAAGAGTGGACATGCTAATATTTACCAATCTGTCTAAGTGTGCACATGCCAATATTCACAATTCCATCTAGATGCGACGCAGGCTAATATTCACAATTCTATCTAAGTGTGGACATGCTAATATTCACAATTCTAGCTAAGTGTGGACATGCTAATATTCACAATTCTAGCTAAGTGAGGACATGCTAATATTCACAATTCTAGCTAAGTGTGGACATGCTAATATTCACAATTCTAGCTAAGTGGGGACATGCTAATATTTACCAATCTGTCTAAGTGTGGACATGCCAATATTCCCAATTCCATCTAGATGCGACGCAGGCTAATATTCACAATTCTATTTAAGTGTGGACATGCTAATATTCACAATTATATCTAAGTGTGGACATGCTAATATTCACAATTCTAGCTAAGTGTGGACATGCTAATATTCACAATTCTAGCTAAGTGGGGACATGCTAATATTTACCAATTTGTCTAAGTGTGGACATGCCAATATTCCCAATTCCATCTAGATGCGACGCAGGCTAATATTCACAATTCTATTTAAGTGTGGACATGCTAATATTCACAATTCTATCTAAGTGTGGACATGCTAATATTCACAATTCTAGCTAAGTGTGGACATGCTAATATTCACAGTTCTAGCTAAGTGGGGACATGCCAATATTCACAATTCCATCTAGATGCGACGCAGGCTAATATTCACAATTCTATCTAAGTGTGGATATGCTAATATTTACCAATCTGTCTAAGTGTAGACATGCTAATATTATGGTACTCTATGTCATTGGGAGGTACAATAGAGTGGCAGTGGTTTTCTGGAGTAGAGTAATTGCTCCACTCCCCACCTATGCCACACTCACAGTTTTTGTTGGTGTCTGTTCACTGCTGACTTCACTGGCTTCCCCTGCGGACACCTGCAGACACATCTTGGAGCCGCCAATGTAGGAGCCGTCCTTGGCCTTGGGGTCCTTAGCCACAGGGGCTGCCGGGCAGAGGGCTGCCCTGGGATTGTTTATGATATGTGGCCAAGAGACCAATCAGGTTGCCGGGGGAGGGTTGGGAGGCGGGATTGGGCAGGGGAAGGAGGGGAGGAGGGAGGAAGGGGACAGGAGCGCCAAGCACGCTTAAAGCCATTTTCAAACACTTTTACAGTGTTTGAAATGGTTGTGGGGCCATCTGGGGGCAGAACTCACCATCGGCAGCATCTTCCAGTGTGATGGAGGTGGCGAGGACGCCACGCTTGTTTTGTTTCTGTTTTTTTTTGTTTTCTATTTTCCTGGGTCAGGAGACCAATCAGGGGGCCGGGGCAGGGTTGGGAGGCAGGATTGGGCTGGGGAAGGAGGGTGGGAGCGAGGAAGCGGTTCTGGAGCGCAGAGCGCGCTAAAAGCCATTTTCAAACACTTTTACAGTGTTTGAAATGGTTGTTGGGCCATCTGGGGGCAGAACTCACCATGGGCAGCATCTTCCAGTGTGTTAGTACAATTAACAGCACTCTGGTTCAACCAAGAATTAGAAGAGATAAACATGACCTCATTAAATATGAACGGCTCCGGAAAAGATACATCAACTCCTTTTTCTACTGAAAACAAATTAAATATACCCAAAGAAAATATAAATTAGCAATTTTAGTCGCTAAAAAGAATTTTTTTAATGACAAAATCACAAAGGCTGATTACATTTCTAGGAAATTCTTTCAGACAATAAAATCTTCCTTGAATCTCGCTGCAGCCTGTAAATCCATTCTTATTACATATGTATTTTGTAACGCTTTAACAATAGTTTTTTTTTGTCTAAGATCTCTGACATACAAAACAACATATCTTCACCCTTGATGATAAAAGTACACTACAGAGTACTCTTTATGTACCCAAACGTGGGTCTGACTTACATTCACCCAGATTTAAGTTTAAAAATGCCACAGTGAAACAAATCTCTCATCTAATTAGTACTTGTCGGTATCCTTTGACACAGTATAATAAATAATAATAAATAATAAACAAACAGTAAACCAAAATATTCTCACCTATCGATTGGAACAATGTGCACGTTGCTCAGATCACATTGAACTGGTTCAGATTCTTTCCATTGGATGAAAACCAACAGGTGGAAGTGTTAATCCAGAAACGACCCTATAGTATGTATATTATGTTGGCCAGAAACCATCATGCACCAGACATCGTCAGCACGGAATCGTCAATGTATTAAGAGTAGCTAGTGGCCGTCCATTTTGTGAAATATACACCATTTGCTTCTTTCTTTTTCTGCAAAACCGCTTTGCAAAATGTATTCTATACTTCAAACTCATGCAAGGCGTGAGGCTCCAGCCTGAATGCTGAAAGATTAACACAGACAGGAATGTCAGATGATATAGAAATACATTGTTTTCCTCCCTCATGATGTCCTTGGAGGCGAGCAGAAACTGCATATAATCAGAGGCCCAGGTGCCGGCCTGTCTCGCAAACTCTGCAGCAAAAGGCAGTTAAAGCATACATTATATTCTTTCTAGCGGTACTCCGCTGAGAATTGTATTTTCTGCCTCAGAACTGTCTGACCCTGGGTACATGGATAGAAACCCACAAGATAACGTGTTAAAGAATGTCTCTCCTACGAACAGGATAGCCTTTCTGTACTAAGAGCTCTATGTTCTCCATAACAAAGAACTGTCTCTGCCACTGTTTGCTAGAATAAGTATATTTAGACTGAATAAGGACTTGTCATACCGTGTCATAATTGTCATGATTGTCAATCATCGAACCCTAGCCTAAAAGATACATTATGGGTGTTTTATATTGCCTTCTAAAAAGATTGCATGTTATGTATAAATATTGCTGCTTGAGCGTTGCTCATTCTCTTGCGTCTTACGAGATCTGGGTACACATGTTGCAAGACTTTAGACCCCAGTCGGCCGACTGAGAATACTTTGAAATAAACCAGACTTGTTTGGAAAAGCGAACCTTGTGTCTGTCATGTCACTAGCATATGGTGATTGTGCCTTAGTTTCCATATGAGGGGTCTTTACGGCCTAGCAAATATGGCGCCCAAATGGGGACCCTCCCCCTTTTGCTCCATCATATACGTTCAGTTCGAAGAAGGCAAAAACGAATTGAGGACGAAGCTGTCGAGCCGGGACAGAAAGGTGTTCGGGGTGCCCCTGTAGAAGTGATGAGAGACTCCTTTGCAGATCTGTACACAGCCGATCCCTGATCGACGAGCAGCGCCCAGAGAGCATCGAGGCAAGGGTCCTGAAACGAGGCAGATTGAGCCAGACACGCAGTCACGACGATTCTTTGTTGCGTCTGTATACGGACGAATTGCGCTCTGAGTGACAAATTAATTGATCAGATGAGTCGTGCCCCGATTCTTAATACGTCCTGATATTGATCGAGTGTTGCTCTTGCAAGATCAAACCCCCAGGGTAAGAGAAGGGTAATGATTAATTATGCCTGGGAAATTGTCTTCCTACCTAGTAGTATTTTTCCACTGCGGTAGACAATCTTTGGAAACTGGCCACGTCGCACCACCTGCCGGGTCGCCGGCATTTGAAATGTATGTGAAGTATGGTAAAGGGGCAATAATGTTTAATGCGATTTGGCATAGGCAAACTAGACATGTAGAAGACTTTCAGTGGCCTAATAATGAGAGTTTTGAATTAGAACGTATAGAACATATAGAATCAGTATTACTACATAAGAAGGCCCAACCAGCGGCTTTTGATGTCATAAGAGACTGGAGGAATAAAGCTAATCTCTGTTTTAAGAGTAGAGAGAAACATGCGTGCAGACATAAATCGAATGCAGAAAAAGCATTAGTGCTTGATCAGCATCATCAGACAGAGGACCTTCGGAGAATGGACAGAGCTTTCCAATTAGGAGTACAGAAAATATATCCACAACAAGAGTTGCATACATCCCTCTGATCAGATTTGCATACATCAGATGAGTTAATCAGCAAAATCTTGAATGAGCGAGGAAATTAATCTCAAAGTAGTACTGACCCAGTTGCGCCTCCTCCATATGTACCTCCCATTCCCGTAGTTCCATCAGCCCTGTCTCCTCCCCCTGTGACACCATTTTCTTCACCGCCTTATGGGCAGTTCTACAGAGATGGGGCCTGTGCAAGGAAGCGGTAGAGTGACTTGTACCACGGTTAGCAATGACAGAAAGGAGGAGCTGAGAAGTTGGGCAGAAACATATATGGAAGATGGCGATGAAGCAGCCGGGTTAAAGTTCCATATCTGATATAGAGGCCTTGGTGAACAGCAGATATTGTTGGAATGCATGGAGGATTATCTTGTGAAAAAAATGGAGTGATTTAATGGACACATTGGCACCGCAAGGGTTGGGTGATTTGGTTATTCTTTCCCGTTTGTGGGATAATGCGTCGAAAGTACTGGAACATGTAGGCAAATGTTTGAATTTAAGTATGAGCTTGATCAATTGCTTACAGAAATAAGGAAAAAAGATTAACAGTATATGTCATATGTCCAGTGATTTCTTCTGCCGTTGAAACCTGTTAGTGAAAAGATGAGGATTTGTACGCGAGATGCGCTTAGATGGATTTCAGATGCCGCCATTTCCCCAATTGAAGTGCATGATACGTCCAGTCAGTATACACCAGAAATGCAGAGAAAGGTATGTTAATGTTAATGTTAATGTTAAAGTTTATTTGTACTGCGTACTATCACCACCGGAGTGGTCCCCTGGCGCTCTGGCGGCTCTGAAAGAGGGGGGGGGGATGGTGGGTTAGTGGGTGGAGGCTGGAAAAGTGCAAGATTGCAGTGATGTGCTGTTGGCAGCCTCAGCCCGGTGGTTCCGTCGGCTGGGCCTGGGGTGTATGCGGCCGGTAGTCGTCGTGTGCTGATGTGCGAGTCTATGTGTTTTTTTGTTTTGTTGTTGCAGTGTAGTGAAGTTCGTGCGGTTTGCTGCGCTAGAGGTTTGTGGTTGTGTTTGGTTTGGAGTTTGAGAGGTGCATGCAGAGAAGGAAATAGTTAATGGTATTCGTTAGTCATCTCTATCCTGGACTGAAACCGGTTGGGCTCGTGTAATCTTACCCGACGGGATGCTTGTACACCCTGAGCCTCAGGAGGTACGTGCCCGATTTTCCATTCGAGGCCGTTTGAGGATCTATCTGTCCCCTCCGCCCGCTCCCTTAATAACCTTGCATGCTCCTCCCCCCTCCACATGACTAGCGCCGCTGCTATTGTCCATACACCCGGTTGTGTGGTGATTTGTGGTATCTTGTCTGTTCCACAGCCTCGTGGGACCTAGTTGTGGCTGTGAGGGCGGTGGGGGATGGTAAGGGTTGGCTGGAGTAGTTGTATCCGTTTCTCTGGGTCTCGCGGGTAGACCCCTGTGTCCAGCGTCAGCCCTGCTGGTGCCCAGGGTACTTCTGTCGGTTCTAGCGGTTTGTCACTGTCCTTTTTTGATGATTCGTTTGTCTTATTGTTGTTTCGGTTTTAGTCTCCGGTGTTGAAGAGGTAGGTTTTTAGTAATTTTCTGAATTTAAGGTGGTCTTTGGTGTTCCTTATCAATTTTGGGATGTTGTTCCAGGTTTTCGCGGCTAAGTGGTAGAAAGCGGTGCCTCCGAGTTTCTTCTTGATGTAAGGTTTTTGTTCCAGTCGGATTTTGTTGGTTGACCTGAGTGGTCTCGCTGGCTTGTAGATTGTTATTTTTTTTTGTAGGAATTCGGCTCCTTGTCCGCTGATTGCCCTGTGCGTTATGCACATTGTTTTGAAGATGATACACTGTTTTACTGGGAGCCAGTGTAGTGTTTTTAGGGCCGGGGTGATGTGGTCTCTTCTGGATAGTTTGAGGAGTAGTCTGGCTGCAGTGTTTTGGATCCGTTGTAGCTTCTTCAGTAGGTATTCCGGTATACCGAGGTAGAGGCTGTTTGCATAGTCGATACTTGACATGATGAGGCCGAGTCGATACTTGACATGATGAGGCCGACGATGGTGAGTGTTTTGTGTGTGAAGGAGAGGAAAGGTAGTATTTTTCTTGCCGTGTGGAGGAGGAAGTCATAGTTGACTATTTACAAGATGAATGTATGAAGAAAATGACATGTTGTCCCGCTGATTTTATGACAATTTACAAAAGAGCATTTTCACCTGAAATGGGGGTGACGGCTTTTTCTCTTGATTTAGCTTTGTTGCTTAGTGAACGAGCAAATGTAGAAACACCTAGTTTGCAACTGCCCATGAGGGAAGTGCCTCCCACGTTTGTCCCGAAAGTAGAAATTGCTGCTGCTGGAGGAAATCCAGCGCGCACGATAGAAGCCCATTACACAGCGCAGTTTGTGCATGTCCCTTTTTCTAGACAAGAGGTAAGCAATATCAGGCAGACGATCCCTGATATTAGGAAGAATCCGTCAGGTCTCTATAAAGAAATTGAATCTGTTTTGAATTCCTCTGTTTTTACATTGTGACATTGATTTATTGTTTCCCATGATTCTTCCTGTAGATATATGGAAACAGTTAGAAATATAAATGACGCGGATATATTAGATGATACATGGGAGAACTTGGCTAGAATTGATGGCGAGAGAAAGGCTGGAGAAAAACCACTGCCGGTCATATTGGCCTTACCAGCGCAAATAGTACAGAAATTGAAAACTTTGGTACCCGAAAAGAGAATAGTTTGGGATAAGTTGACTGTTTGATTACAGGGCAAAGATGAAGGAGCAACTGATTTATTTTAATCGATTTGAAGAGGTTTTTGCAGATTTTAGTGGTCAAGACTTGAGTACTGAACCCAGGAAAAGATTGTTTGTTGATAAGTTTGTGTGAGGGTTATTGCCAAAAATTCCAAATTTAATAATGACATCTGAAAGTGCATGGCAAGCAAAACCACAAAGTGAAGCACTACACATGGCCCAGTATTATGAGAACAGAGTAAATGCAGAGAAGGACAAAAAGATAAGGGACAAAGGGAATTTGAAGATGAGAGTATTGATGCAGCAGCAAGTAGCGAACAATGATAGAGATGGCGGGAACGCACAATCCAGAGCCCAATTTGCCAATATGCAAGGTGGTCCAATAGGGATTCATCAATGTGCCTATTGTAGAAAAGAAGGCCATTGGCGAGCACAGTGCCTGCAGATACAGAATCGAAATGGAAATTTTCAGAGAAGACAGTATAGAGGCCGCCTGGGACAAAATAGAAACCAGAGAGTGCCACAATTTCAGAATAACCAGGGGAATCAGAATCAACAGCAGGGGAACAGCACGAGTGATGGAAACATTTTTGACAATCAGGCAAATGCATACTACACCGGCAACTATATATCTGATGATGTGTTGTTTTACTAGGACAGCCCAGGACAGGGTTTGGAACCAGTATCTATTCCCGTAGACCAGAAAGGGCCCTATGTAGAAGTAAAGGTTGGGAATAGGGAGAACATTTTTTTAGTGGACACAGGTGCACAAAAATCTTCGATTGATCATCAGCCGGTTCCAGATATACCACTGTCAGGGCATAACAATGTCTCAGTAGGGTTCTCAGGTACACCAGTAATTAGTCCAGTGTCACAACCAGTCCCTATAACACTAGGTCCATTTACCTAGTCTTGCCAATTTCTTTTGATGAAAAATTGCGGTGACAATTTGTTGGGATTGAATTTCTTGAAGAAATTGAATTTGGTTATTTATTGTTCTCCTGATGGAGTGTATTTGACAATATCGCCACAAAAGACTCCTGTGTCACAATTTCTATCCAAACCATTAACAACTGAATTGAGCAAAGTACCGGCTTGTATATGGGTGGTTAACGATAATGATGTCGGTTATCTAAAAGTAGAGCCAGTGAAAATAATTTTAAAAGAAAGAATTACTTTACCGCGTATTCCACAATATACAATTTCGGATGAAGGGGAGAGAGCATTGAAATGCATTGTGTCAGATTTGATTAAAAGAAACGTAATTGAAGAAATTTCTGGTAGCACTTGCAATAGTCTGATTCTTCCAGTTTACAAGAAGGGAGGTAATGATATACCATACCATTTCATAATTGATTTGCGTGGGGTGAATAAAGTTGTTGATCCTTGATCCGCAATTCCCATTAGTCCCAGATGTGACTACAATGTTGACTATGATCCCAGCGTCTGAATCATATATTAGTGTTGTAGATTTAAAGAATGCGTTTTTTAGCATTCCAGTGCATCAAGATAGCAGATATTTATTTGCTTTTACCCTAGGAGGTCGTTCATTCACACAAATTCCACAGGGTTACACTGAAAGTCTGAGCATTTACAGTCAAGCTCTAAAAGAACAACTAGATATGCTAGAATGTCATGATCTCTGCTTCCAAAAGATCAGGACTTGCCCAACTCCCTTGGAAGCAGACCCATAACCCCGGTTCCGAGTGCCAGCCAGTCCCAATTGGGACCTTTTGGACCCTGTCCTGGCGCCAGTGGCACCAGGTTCATAAAGATGCCCAGTCCCAGCGCTGGAAGCGCCGGGCTCATAATGCTTGGGTGGACTTACCTGCAGCAGACCATGCTGCTTACTTACCTGCCAGTTGAGCCCCTGATTCTCTTCTGTTTGGGACTACTTTTCCTGTTGGGTGGGGCAGGAGCCACTCCCTAGGTTCAGAACACTGGAACTCTTCTGGAAAGCAGGCACTCTTTTCTTACCTAGGCGAGGCTGTGGAAGGAGACACCTAAGCACTACAGGAGGCTATTTAAACCACACCCGATGGATGAATCTTGCTTTGCGTTATTCTGCATTCTCTGCAGCAGAACGCTCATCGTGTCTTCAGCTTCTGATCCTGGGCCTAAGGGAACAAAGGCTTATCATCCTGGAATCCAGTCTTCAGCAGCACCTGTAAAGACAAAGAAAGAACAGGTTAGCACTACGGTCTTCAGTGGCAGCGCATCTCTTACCTGGTCCATCGGCTGTCACCAACGTCTCGCGCTGCATTCCGGCATCTGAAAGACAAAGGCTTACCTACTCTTCGCATGCTCCGGAGGTCTTCGCACTGCATTCCGGCATCTGAAAGACAAAGGCTTACCTACTCTTCGCATGCTCCGGAGGTCTTCGCACTGCATTCCGGCATCTGAAAGACAAAAGCTCACCAGCTCTTCGCACGCTCCGGAGGTCTTCGGCGCTGCATCCCGCATCTAAAAGACAATAGAAGGTGCGTTTAAAGACATTGGGCAACTTTATTACTCACGTGCCATTACTCCTTCCCACGCCGAATCCAGTGGGTATTCCAGCACCCTTCAGCTTCTCTAAAGCTCCGAACTTGTACCTGCAAGATAAAAGGGACAGTTAGTGCGCATCGTGAAGCAGGCTACAAGCGCTTACTTACGTGCTTCCAGGCGCTTCTATTCCTCACGCGGGTTCGATCCTCAATTCTCTTCAGCCCGCCATCCGCCATCGCCGGAACCCTGCAAAACAAGAAATATCATTACAAAAGACTTTTAAGACATTTGAAGTGCCCAGAACTTACCCTTCGTGCAGTTAACGACGGACAGCAGTCCTCTGAGGTCAAGAGGCCTGCACCCTTATCCAGTGAAGAAACTGGTTACGGCACCCTGCCCCGAGGCAGATGGAGAGCTCGGCGTTCACTTAGCTAAGGTGAGGGCGTTAACCTTTGGGGTTCTACAGGAGAAGAGAAAGGGAAGAGGAGAGAGGCACCCAATAACCCCAGTTCATTAATCCCATATTTTCTATCTGCAGACATCTTACTCTTCGAGTCAGACATACAGTGCACAGAGGTCCAGCCCAAAGAGCCAACCGTGTGTTACACATCACCTTTGAAGATACGGCATTCACCTAGTCAAGACCGGCGCCTCTGCGGGAATCAGGTGAGCGTTACAGAACGCAAAGCCGACCGCAAAACTCCCACCCAGGCGCTATGGAAACCTCGGATACCGACCAGCTAGCCCAGTTACTTGGGGAACTAAGAGCAGAAGTGCATGCAGCCCGTCAGGAAACAAATGCTCTAAGAAGGGAACTGATTATTTCCAAGGAGCGAACGGACGATCTCGCTAGACAATTGCTACAGTCACAAGCCGGACAAACTCCGTTACCCGCATCAGGGGCAAATCTTCCTTCAACATCCTCTACGAACCCAGTGCAGATCAACCTACCTGGGAATGTACCTCTGGCTCCGCCCGAACGATTTTCTGGTGACCCAAAGAGGTTTGCAGTATTTATTAATCAGTGCCGGTTGCACTTCTTATGCCGGCCAGCAGCCTTTCCAACTGATCAAGCTAAGGTAGCTTTCGTGCTTTCGTACCTTAGTGGCAATGCGGCAGACTGGTCGATCCCTCTAGTTAATCAAGATGATCCTGTTCTCCATGATTTTCAAGCTTTTCAGCTCAGTATGGAAAAACTGTTTGCAAGACATTCACAGGGGCAGGCCTTGGACAATGAGCTCCTTTCTTTGCGACAGGGTAATCAAGACCTTTTGGCTTATATTGCGTCTTTCAACAGACTGGTAGTGGAAACTCGATGGCCTGAGGACAAAAGGATTACGCTGTTTTATAGAGGTTTACGTGGAGAGCTCAAAGATGTGTTAGCCCAAGTAGTGAATCCCCCGCAAGACTGTTCGGACTATATTGACTTAGTCGTTCAAATTGACCACAGACTGCAAAACAGGAAGGCCGATCGTTCCAAGTTTGATGCTCGAGTATTTTCCAAATCACCAACTCCTACCAAAGGAGTAGACTCCGGGGAACCCATGCAAATAGGGGGCCTGAAAGGACCACTAACGCAAAAGGAGCGGGAGAGGAGAAAACAGCTGCAATTATGCCTCTATTGCGGAAACTCGGGGCACTTTCTTCAAGACTGTCCGGTGAAACCAGCCAAGAAGGCAGTAGGAGCTGCAGTTACCAGGGTCACAAACTCTGAGCAGGGAAACGACCTCGCCCGACAAGAATAGAGGTCCTCTTGCCGAGCGTTAAAACCAGTTCCGTGACCTCGCATTTCGTGATACCTATGGTCCTCATTAGCCCTGAACATCCGGATTGATTACATGCGATTGAAGCTTACGTCGACAGCGGGGCCATCGGCAATTATGTGGATCATGAAATGGTTTTGAGGATGAATCTGACTCTTTGTCCAAAGGCTGTAAAGAACGTCATTACTACGGTGGATGGTACGGAGATAGCCTCCGGAGCAGTAACGCATACCACCCAAGAAGTGACGCTAATAAGCCAAGATGGACACCATGAGAAGATCGTGTTCGATGTGATCAAGGCCCCTCAGTTCCAGATTATTCTAGGAATTCCTTGGTTAGAAAAGCACAATCCTCAGATCGATTGGCGAGCAAGAACGGTTCAGTTTCCAGAATGTGTCTCTACTTGTCACCCTCGACCTGCTGTTGCACTGGCAGCAATTTCCTCGGAGGCTCCCCAGTTACCTCCTGAATACCTAGAATTCCAAGATGTTTTCCGGAAGGATCAGGCTAACTCTCTACCTCCTCATAGGTCTTATGACTGCCAGATAGACCTGATACCTGGATCTACTCCTCCTTGTAGTAGAATTTATGCCCTCACCGAGCCTGAGAATCTTCACCTCCGACAATACCTGGATCAATACCTAGCGAATGGGTTTATTCGACCTTCCAAGTCCCCTGCTTCCTCAGCTTTGTTCTTCGTTCCAAAAAAAGAAGGGGACCTTAGAACTTGTATAGATTATCGCGCCCTGAACCAGATCACTGTTAAGAATAGATATCCGTTACCTTTGATCCCTGAACTCCTGGACCAAGTCAGAAAAGCATGCATATATACAAAACTGGATCTGAGAGGAGCCTACCACTTGGTACGAGTAAAAGAGGGCGATGAATGGAAGACGGCCTTCCGCACCAAGTATGGGCTATTTGAATATCAGGTCATGCCCTTCGGACTTTGCAATGCCCCGGCCGCCTTTCAATATTTTATGAACGATGTCCTCAGAGAGCTCATAGATGTGTGTGTTGTTGTTTACATTGACGACATACTCGTTTATTCTTCATCGGAAACTGAACATCGGAAACACGTGAAAATGGTCCTCGAGAGATTGCGTCAACACAAACTTTTCGCTAAGTTGGAAAAATGTGTTTTCAACGTGACTGAAGTTGAATTCTTGGGATTCATATTATCACCTAGCGGAGTGCGTATGGATTCAAAGAAGGTCGATGCAATTCTCAAATGGCCATCGCCATCCTCCGTAAAAGGTGTTCAAAGCATGTTAGGCTTTGCTAACTTTTACCGCAGGTTTATCCCTGAATTCTCTCGAATAGTCCAGCCCATCACCGCCTTGTTAAAGAAAAACAAACATTTTGAATGGTCTACCGAGGCGGAACAAGCTTTCCAGAATTTGAAGACTAGATTTATCTCTGCACCGATCTTAAAACATCCTCGCCCAGAACTCCCCTACATCGTTGAAACTGATGCTTCGAGCCTTGCCATGGGGGCAGTTCTATCGCAAAAGGACCCAGTAACCAATCAGTTGCATCCCGTGGCATTTTGGTCCGGCAAATTCTCGCCTCCTGAAATCAATTACACTATTACTGATAAGGAACTTCTAGCTATCAAGTCCGCCTTTAAGGCTTGGCGGCATTATCTTCTGGGGGCCCGACACACCGTTACTGTGATTACAGATCACCGAAACCTGCAATATTTGAAAACCGCAAAAGCTCAATCCTCTAGGCAACTCCGTTGGGCACTATTCTTTGCAGAGTTTGACTTCATAATCACCTATCGACCTGGTACTAAAACGGTAAAGCTGATGCCCTTTCTCGGATGGGAGTGGAAGAACATTTGATCAATCCTAAACCTGTACCTATCATTCCCGAACAAAGAATTCTGGGTGTAATCGCCACACAATCCATAGAGGAAGTTAAGGATAAAGCCAGGCTACTGGTAACTCCAGCAGACATACAGAATTGGCATCTGCAGGGAAAGGACTTTACGGTGAAGGACAACCTATTATATTTCCAAGAACGGTTATACCTGCCCAGCACAGATTTACAGAAAAAGGTAATCTCTTGTTATCACGATTCTTTAATGGAAGGACATCCCGGTATGGCCAAAACCTCGGAAAAGATCAAGCGCTACTTCTGGTGGCCGTCTTGGAAAAAAGATATCAGAGACTTTATAATGTCCTGTGGAGTATGCGCCCAAAACAAGAGTCAAAAGGAAAAACCAGCCGGCCTCTTACGCCCTATTGACATCCCACCTCGCCCTTGGCATACGCTTTCTATGGACTTCATCACCGATCTACCTCCATGCTCCGGATACAATACGATCCTAGTAATCGTGGACCTATTCTCCAAGATGGCGCATTTCATTCCACTCAAAGGCTTACCAACAGCAGCAACTCTGGCCCGAGAATTTCTCGAAAACATCGTCCGACTGCATGGTTTTCCTTCAGTTCTAATTTCGGATCGAGGGAGTCAATTTATTTCTCATTTTTGGCAAAGTTGCTGTCGGTCGGCTCAAATTGATGTGAGACTTTCGACCAGCCACCACCCTCAAACCGACGGACAAACCGAGAGGACCAATCAAACTCTGGAACAGTATTTGCGCTGCATGCTACAACAAACTGAAAAAACTTGGAAAGATATCCTTTGGATAGCCGAATATGCCTACAATGCCTACAATAATTCTGTCCACTCGGGAACTGGGAAGACCCCGTTTTTTCTTTTATACGGTAGTCACCCTCGAACCTCGGAGTTGGATCCACTCCAAGATCTTGGAACACCAGCAGTAGACCACCTGCACTCTACAATCACCCAAGCCTTTAAGGAAGCCGTTTCTCATCTTCAAAGGGCTAAAGAACAATACAAGAAAGGAGCAGACCAACATCGGAAGGAAGCCCCCCAGTATCAAGTAGGAGATCAAGTCTGGTTATCCACCAAATATCAACCTCTAAAAGGACCACGCACATTCAACCCAAGATACCTTGGTCCCTATTCCATCACTACCATAGTAAATCCAGTAGCGGTCAAGTTGGACTTGCCCCCTCACATGAAGATACATCCGGTCTTCCACGTCTCTCTATTAAAACCCGTGCAACCTCAAACCTGACTAACTAAATCTCCAAAACCTATTCTAGTTGACGGAGAACTCGAGTTTGAAGTCAAAAGCATCCTGGATTCCAAGATCTCCAAATCTAAACTATTTTACCTGATTGACTGGAAAGGCTACGGTCCCCAAGAAAGATCCTGGGAACCTGCAGAATATGTCCACGCGCCTCGTCTAATCAAAAGATTTCATCGAACATTTCCTAACAAGCCAAAACCCCTGGAGAAGCCCTGTTTGGGAGGGGCCTTGAGGGGGGGTGCTGTCATGATCTCTGCTTCCAAAAGATCAGGACTTGCCCAACTCCCTTGGAAGCAGACCCATAACCCCGGTTCCGAGTGCCAGCCAGTCCCAATTGGGACCTTTTGGACCCTCTCCTGGCGCCAGTGGCACCAGGTTCATAAAGATGCCCAGTCCCAGCGCTGGAAGCGCCGGGCTCATAATGCTTGGGTGGACTTACCTGCAGCAGACCATGCTGCTTACTTACCTGCCAGTTGAGCCCCTGATTCTCTTCTGTTTCGGACTACTTTTCCTGTTGGGTGGGGCAGGAGCCACTCCCTAGGTTCAGAACACTGGAACTCTTCTGGAAAGCAGGAACTCTTTTCTTACCTAGGCGAGGCTGTGGAAGGAGACACCTAAGCACTACAGGATGCTATTTAAACCACACCCGATGGATGAATCTTGCTTTGCGTTATTCTGCATTCTCTGCAGCAGAACGCTCATCGTGTCTTCAGCTTCTGATCCTGGGCCTAAGGGAACAAAGGCTTATCATCCTGGAATCCAGTCTTCAGCAGCACCTGTAAAGACAAAGAAAGAACAGGTTAGAACTACGGTCTTCAGTGGCAGCGGCATCTGAAAGACAAAGGCTTACCTACTCTTCGCATGCTCCGGAGGTCTTCGCACTGCATTCCGGCATCTGAAAGACAAAGGCTTACCTACTCTTCGCATGCTCCGGAGGTCTTCGCACTGCATTCCGGCATCTGAAAGACAAAAGCTCACCAGCTCTTCGCACGCTCCGGAGGTCTTCGGCGCTGCATCCTGCATCTGAAAGACAATAGAAGGTGTGTTTAAAGACATTGGGCAACTTTATTACTCACGTGCCATTACTCCTTCCCACGCCGAATCCAGTGGGTATTCCAGCACCCTTCAGCTTCTCTAAAGCTCCGAACTTGTACCTGCAAGATAAAAGGGACAGTTAGTGCGCATCGTGAAGCAGGCTACAAGCGCTTACTTACGTGCTTCCAGGCGCTTCTATTCCTCACGCGGGTTCGATCCTCAATTCTCTTCAGCCCGCCATCCGCCATCGCCGGAACCCTGCAAAACAAGAGATATCATTACAAAAGACTTTTAAGACATTTGAAGTGCCCAGAACTTACCCTTCGTGCAGTTAACGACGGACAGCAGTCCTCTGAGGTCAAGAGGCCTGCACCCTTATCCAGTGAAGAAACTGGTTACGGCACCCTGCCCCGAGGCAGATGGAGAGCTCGGCGTTCACTTACCTAAGGTGAGGGCGTTAACCTTTGGGGTTCTACAGGAGAAGAGAAAGGGAAGAGGAGAGAGGCACCCAATAACCCCAGTTCATTAATCCCATATTTTCTATCTGCAGACATCTTACTCTTCGAGTCAGACATACAGTGCACAGAGGTCCAGCCCAAAGAGCCAACCGTGTGTTACACATCACATTTGAAGATACGGCATTCACCCAGTCAAGACCGGCGCCTCTGCGGGAATCAGGTGAGCGTTACATAGAACTACCAGCAGGTTGTGTTTTGCTACAATACATAGACGATTTGTTAATAGCAGCAGACACGAAGGAAATTTGTAAAGAAAGTACAGTTGCATTATTGACACATTTTGCAATGCATGGACACAAATGACAAAAAAATGCCAGTATTGTCGAAAGGAAGTATCCTATTTAGGCTACTGCCTTTCGAAGGAAGGAAGGAGGGAAGGAGAGAAGGAGGGAAGAAGATTGACACCAGAAAGGATTGAAAGCATTTCTGATATGCCTATTCCAAATACGCAGAAAGAAGTCAGGGCTTTAATTGGCATGGTTTCGTATTGTAGGCAGTGGATCGCCAACATTTTGTTGATAGTAAAACCGTTAGTGGCATTGCCATAGAACGTCAAGAAGCATTTGACCTGCTCAATGCTACATTATGTTCAGCTCCAGTTTTGGGCACACCAAATTATGACAAGAGTTTTAAGTTATTTGTGCATGAGAAGTGCTTTGGCTGTTTTGACTCGGGAACAAGGAGGGAGAAATAGACTGTGCGGCTACTTCTCTTCCATGTTGAATCCTCTCGTATGCGCTTTGCTGCACTGCTTGCGAGCTGTTGCTGCAGCTGCCACGCCAGTAAAACAAACCAACGGTATGGTTTTAGGTCACGGTTTAACCGTCATGGTGCCCCATGCAGTAGACATTCTTTTAAATAGAACGCAGACGCAACACCTTACATAAACCAGATTAACTAGGTACAAAATTGTCCTTTTTGCTCCGCATATTCAAATCTCGAGGTGTTGCTCTTTAAATCCGGCCGAGTTAATGCCTCCTCCCAATGAGAAAGGGGGTGAGAAAGAATTCCCCATGACTGTATAATGGTTACTGAGCAGGAGACAAAAGGAAGAGTTGATCTAACTGATATCCCACAGAAAGAGCCAGATGGAGAACTGTTCTGTGATGGTTCTTGTTTTAAATTGCCTGATGGTACATCAACTGCTGCATATGCCATCACTACAGTGAAAAGCATTGTAGAAAGCAAAAGAATCCCATTCAACTCAGCACAAGCCGCAGAGATAGTAGCATTAACTAGAGCATGTGAAATTTCTGCAAACCTGAATGTAAACATATATACTGACAGTCAGTATGCATTTGGGGTGGTACAGTGCATAAAAAAGTAACATGTAACGTAGGAAAGGGAAACGCATTTGCAGACAAAATTGCGAAACAAACTGCCACTGATTTATACACAAAAATGTTTGTTGAAACAATGAAAGAGGTACCCTGCATAATAGAAAATGGGATTGCCACAGTTTAGGAAATGCAAGCAGAAGCTACTGCAGAAGAAATAAAAACGTGGTCTGAAGGTCCAGCAGAATTAGATTTTGAAGGCTGTTGGGTGGACAAAAAGAGCAAAAGGTGGATGTTGCCAAATGTACTGGCGATGGTCACTATGGCCCACAGTCCTACCCACATATGTGCTAGAAAAATGATTCAGGATTTAGATATGGTATGGCAGAATCCCAATATCAGAACAACTGCTGACAGATTGGTCCAAAACTGTATGACTTGTTTACAACATAACATTGGAAAAGAGACAGCAACACCAACAGGAAGATTTGGCCCTCCCTCTGTGCCATTTGAAGTCATCCATTTTGATTTCATAGAAATGGAAAGATGCCAAAACTACAAGTATGTCCTCGTAGTGGTCTGCGTCCTTAGCAAATGGGTAGAGGCCTATCCCCTGGACAGCTATGTCCACAGCTAAAGTTATGCTAAAAGAGTACTTTTCCTGTTTTGGCCTACCCCGTGTCATATGGTCAGATAATAGCCCGCATTTTATTGCAGTCGTGATATTACAAATTTGTGCAGGTCTCACAATTGACAAGAGATTCCATTCGGCCAGACACCCGATGAGTGCCGGCTTGGTGGAATGCCAGAACGGTATTCTGAAGAATAAAATAAGCAAAATTTGTGAGGGGACTAATTTGAAATGGCCAGACGCTGGCTCTGTTGTGTATGTGAACCTCTGTACAGGCAAGGACTGGACTTTCCCCCATGAAATTATCATGGGGATGTGAAAACAAAATCAAAAATATCGAGGCTGAATACCCCAAAATGAAATACACTGAACACCAGTTACAAAGGAACATACAAAGATCTTTAAATTATACTGAATCAGTTACAAAGAACAAAGCAAAATCAGATAGCTATCGGCCTTCAGTACAACACAGCGAACTCCAGCATGGTTCGTGTATTCAGTGAGAGACACTGTACATTAGAATTCATTGCTCTTTTATACCATTTGCGAACACGGTGTTCAACCCTACTTCGGGTTAATATTCCTCTAATACATCACTGATCTAGGGTTCATGCCGAGTTCGCATATCCACATGTAACTAGTTTGCCTTTAATACATACGTCAACAAGCCTACACGGAAACTGTGTATTTTGGGATTTTCCAATGCAGGTCTTCTCAAACATTAATACAATGTAGTTAAACAAGTGTTCTTAGTTCAGTATTTGAATACATTGTTCTTAACATTTGCTCGCGGATTAGTTTCATTGACGCGAGTAATCCTTTACAGACAGGTCAACGAAGGACAAGGTCTCAGTTCACGACCTCAACAAGTGGCCTGCAGGCAAGTTACATATTAATTACACACAGAGGTCAAGACGGCCATGTTGTATTTCGGAATGACATCGTCCACCATTTTAACTCACAGGGTGACTTTACAAAGCAAACCTAAAATGGCGGATTGACCTAAAATGGCGGCTTACATTCATTTTAAGGTCAGGACCTTGCAACACAGATTTTTCTTCGCAAGTGACTTACAAGTAGCTTGGCGTAGGCCAATATACATATATTCATTGCAATAGGAGGCACAATATAATTTCTCATTTGACAAACCCTCCTTTTGGCCTATGCCAAGTGCTAAACTACTTCGGATCTCCTTGCAAATAACTCCATGCATCATCGTCCATGCACCCTGAATCTCTGCCAGAAATATCTATTGCCATCAGGTCATTCGCTAAAATTTCTTTTAACACATATTCCTTGGAAGTTTTATCTGGGGCATACACTTTATGTCCTATCGTACCTATCGCTTGTGCGCAACAACCCCCTAGCATCGAACATATACTAGGTAGACACTGAATACAGCAACAAAGGAACAACAGAATTCCCAAAATGATCAGTTAGACCGAAAGTACCTTCCAACCCCAAGATCGCAAGAAGTCCCAGAACCAAGCGCTAAGATCCCAGTTTCCCTCAGGAACATGCACTTCTGAACTAAGGACGTGCAGATTCTGTATTGCCTTGAAGATAGTTGGGGAGGAATCTGGCACAAAAACACAGCAAGCGGACCCCACTTATTTACACACTCCACCACGTTCAGCCACAATGACATCTAATGCCATCCGGTCCTGAAGCGCTACTAGTCTTATCGCTTTCTGTTCTAATATCATATTATAAAGTATGTCCGTGGTCTGATTGACGGTTCTCTCCAGTACTCTCGCTAGTCTTCTGATATCTTCGGAATTCGCTATCTGTCCCCAAAATGGCACAACTGATTTTGCTATATCTCCCAAGATTTGTGCTGGAGTGTCACCGTTCTTGTCCCGCCGTGGACGAGGATTTGAAACTTCTATCGTACTAGCTATAAACATCCCAGGTAACATGATCCCTGCCAATTCCTGGGCAACCATGGAAATGCTACATTACCGCAAACAAAGTAGACAGGTTCGCCTACATACAAAGGTCTGTCTTCCTCAGTCAAATTTGCAACGTTGGCACAACCTTTAAAATCTCCCATTGACTGAGTACCATTCCTCCGTATGCAAAAAGAAACTGAATCGGGGCTATGGTTAACAGTATAAGAATGAGGTATGGCATCCTTATTGCCTATCAGAGCCATCTTAAAGGAAATCAAAGATTGGAAAGCATGAGACAGTCTATCAGAAGGCCTAATAGAAGCAACATTGGGCTTACTCCTATTTGCAAAAAGCGAGCATCCCAGGGGAGTCAGAACACGTTTCTCAAAGCTATTCAAATTAGTGCCATCAAAGTTCCCCGAGATGCTATCGTTCCAACAGCCAAAGAACAGTGCTCTAAGAGAAGCATAACAAGCAGTTGTCAAAGGTAAAGGATGAATATACCAACCTAGCCCCTTATCCCCGTGTTGCGGCAAATGTGAGCAGACCCAACAATTAGACTTATTAAAAATAGCATGCGTAGCATTCATGATAAGTAGCAGAGTATTATTGTGGTACCTTTTTCTATGCTAGGAGTCTGTAGGGGACAGAGTATGTGAATGTACAAAGGGAGTAGGAACAGTAGATACATTTTCAGTCGGAAACAAGGACTCTAAAGGATGAGTTTCCTTGAGGTACCATGAACCTAAGACAGTGACTATTATAAAACCAAATATTATTGTAAAAACACAACAATCCATTTTCGGGGCCTGGGTGCATTTTCCATTGTCCCGGTTGGTCACACAATCATTTACAAGTCCCATACGAGCGGTAGCGGTGGCAGGCATTGTAGTCTTCAAACGGAAACCCCCAATGTTCGTTGCTGGCGACCTCCCAGCCGCGCGACTTCTTAGTCCTTCCACAACCCTAGACAACAGAATCCCCTTTCTCAAATTTGGGCAAAAACAAGCGCTTGATGATCCTTTCCTTCTCCGAATGCACAGCCGAACTGTGCCGTAAGTCTATCAGATGCACAGCAAAACCGTGCCGTAAGTCTATTTTCTTGGACGCAGATCGTACCTTGCTTTTCCCGATACTGATTGATCCGGAAACAATGTGTTGTCACTTCCCGTTGGAAGCAACGTATCAGAGACAAGTGAAGATGCCGAATTTGAAACAGCAGTTTCCGGATGCAAAACTTTTGGAGAGTGTAGAGACAAAATGTCAGGCTTCTCAAGCCTCATGGGCTCAGAAAGATTCTCCGATACACTCTCCGTGCTATCTACTGCTTTGGGATCGTTGGTTGCAGCGTTAGCGAGGGGTTCTATTTCTTCTGTATTGTGTGGCACAGGGTGAGGAAGTTTCTTGACGTGCGATGCGTGGATCCAACTCTTTTTTCCAGAAACCCACACCGCCGTTTGCGTGACCAACAGGACCAGGAATGGGCCCCGCCAGCGAGGTGCAAGGCAGGAAGAGCGCTCAAATGCCTTGATGAGCCCCCAGCTTCCAGGCCGTGTCCTGTGGCCCGGGCCCTCGTATAGCACAGGTAATGCCTCTCGTACCTGGTGATAAATCAAATACAGGTTTTTAGTCAACTGGCTGCAATAATTTGAAAGAAATATATTTTCAACATCTCTCAAAGATCTACATTTAGGAAGGTTCCAGATATTGGCAGCAAAGGTCTAGGCAGGAATTGCAAGACAGAAAATTGCTGTGGTGAAATCGTCAAGCGCACTCCATCAGAAGAGCAATACATCACTGCATTTAATTCTTTTAACAGGTTCAACCCCAGCAAATTCTCTCCACAATTCAAAGTCAACAGAAATGAACAGTGGTCTGTAAAGGGACCCAAAGAAATGGGTACTGGCGAAGAAACCGGACAAACAACTGGCGTGCCAGAAAACCCTACAGAAACATTGATTTGCCCTGACAGTGGAATGTTTGGAACCCATGAATGATCAATGGAATACTTCTGTGCTCCAGTATCTATCAAAAACTGATGTTTCCTATTTCCCACCACCATTTCAACGTAGGGACCTTTCTGATTGACGGGAATAGGTGTAGGTTCCAAACCCTGCTTCGGGCAATCCTAACGAAACAGAATATGATCAAAAGGAAGCTCTTCAGATAAATATGCAGCAGAAGGATGATCAAATAATGTTCCTAGTGTCCGCACTCGAAGTCTGATTATCCTGTGAAAAAGGTTGCTGAGGATCATGTGCAAACTGACCTCTACCAGGGCCCCCTACACCCGGGCGACCTCTGGATCGTCTACCCATATTCCCAAATGTGTTATTCGACCTCTGTCGAAGGACGGGGCATTGTGCACGCCAATGACCCTCTTGTCGACAATAGGCACACTGGTTAATGTTCACAGGACCCCAGGGCACATTCCCTTGCAGAACATACTGACCTCTAATCTGCGAACTACCTCCTCTGGAGCCTCTAACAATTTGCTGTAATAGTACTTTAGTCTTTAAATCACCTTTTCGTTTTTCAACTCTATCTTTTTTATTATTGACACGATTCTCGTAGTACTGAGCCATGTGCAGTACTTCTGATTGGGACTTTGCCTGCCACGCGCCCTCAGAAGACAAAATTTGTGACTGGATGTCAGGCAGCAATCCACGCACAAATCTGTCCACAAATAACCTTTTCCCAGACTCTGTGCCTAAGTCTTGTCTGCTGAAATTCGAGAATACCTGTTCGAACCGATTAAAGAACTTGGTAGCACCCTCAGACTTCCCTTGGACACAGGCCGTAAGTTTGTCCCAAATAATTATTTTCTCCGGGATTATGGTTTTTAATTTTGTAATGATTCTATCAGGCAAGGTTAGTATCACCTGCGGCGGTCTTTCACCAGCTGGCCTTTCTCCATCGAATCTAGTTATATTCGCCCATGTATCTCCCAACCCTGGCACATCATCTATAGTCCTACCTTGTTTCCACAAATCTACGGGCAGGAGTACAGGAAATAACAAATCAATATCATCTAAGGTGAACACTGGGGACTGCAAGACAGACTCTGTTTCTTTATAGAATCCTGTCGGATTTTTCCTAATATCAGGAATAGATTGTCTAATAGTATTCACTTCTTCTCTTGAGAACGGGACGTGAACAAACTGTGATATATAATGTGCAGGAATGTTCACAGCGACTATACCCTGTGCAGCATCGGCCGCAATCTCAACCTTCGGGACAAATGTTGGAGGAACCTCTCTCATAGGCAACTGAGAAGTATGCGACTCTGAACGCTTTCTAAGCAACAGAGCTAAGTCGAGCGCTAAAGCAGTTTAAGAAGTGTCAAGTGAAAAAGCTCTCTTATAAATACTCAATAATTCTGTGGGACAACTAATCTTTCTTTTTACATAATCATCCTGTAGGTACTCTATCATTACCCGTTTCACTTTCCTCTGTATTTCTGGCGTATACTGACTATATGTGTCATACACCTTAACTGGAGTTATCGACATATCTGAAATCCATCTAAGTGCGTCCTTTGTACAAATTCGTGCTTCCTCAGATATCAATTTTTGACAAAGAAGGAGCCGTTTCTGTACATACATACTTTCCCCCTCGTCATCCTCATTCTGTAACCTTTCCAACTCCTTTCTATACTCAAATAACCTCTCAACATGCCCATTTACTTTCTCCACAGTGTCTCTTGAAAACGCTAAAGTATTTAGATCCCTTAACCCCTGCGGGAGATCTGTTTTATTTAATTTGCCCCACATTACACATAAATGAATCCCTAAACCTTCAATAAAAACATTTTTCTCAGGAAAATTATCCATATTATAAAGTGTGGCAAAACATTAGCTTGATCATCCCTCTCTATACAATGTTTAGCCGATGCAATCAACTAACGTTTCTTCTCTGGTGGTACAGTATTGCGAGTGACAATCTTCGACCCCACACCTTGATTGACTACAAGCGGCACAGGACCACTTGGAAGAGAGGGAGCAGGCAAATTCAATGGAGGTACTGTTACTGGTGCAATAGGAAGGGGTGGAGGAATAGGTGCAGGAACAGTAACTGGAGGAAGAGGAACATTAGGAGGAGCAGGAACAACAGGAACAACAGCAGGTAGAGCAAGAATAGCAGCAGGAAGAGGCAAAGCAGCAGGAAGTGGAACATACGGAGGGGGCGCAGAGGCACCAGGCCTTCGTTCATTTAGCAATTTGTCTATGAATTCGTCGGAAACACGAAGGTCTTTAGAAGGATAGATTTTCTAAATTCCAAGTGAGAAAGCCCTATCCATATTCCTAGTCGACTCAGAATGTTCATAATGCTTTTTCGGCGTTCATCTTATGATGGCACACATGTTTTTCTCTACTTTTAAGTTGCTGCAACGCTTCTTTTTTCCAGTTCTGCAAAATATCAAATGTTGCAGGTCTAGCCTTTTTCTTTAATAGAATTGACTCTAAATACTCAATATGAGGGATTTCAATACTACCATTGATTGGCCACTGAAGTTCGGAGGCATGTCTGGTTTGTCTGTGCCAAATATCATGAAATGCTATACTTCCAATGCCATGCTTCCAGTACATAGTAAACGCCGGCGACCCCTCCTGTGGTGCGGGACGGCTAAATTCCAAAGATTGTCTATCGCTGCGGAACAACACCCTGAAGCAGGTAGACAATTTCCCAGGCATATCAAATTATTGGTGTTACCTGGTCAATAATTGTGTCTGAAGATACAATACACCAAAATCAAATTATCAGGATTATTTAAGAGTCGGATCACGACTCACCTGATCGATTTCCTAAGGAGTTTCAAAGAATCTTACCTAACTAATCTTACCTCGTGTGTGGTGATTTCGGCAAATCTGCCCGCCTCGATAAGTGGACCCTCGTCAAGATGACGTTCTCGGACCACAAGCTAATTGTCCCGGGATCGGGTCGTGCAGCGCTGCTGAGGTGTCGCGTCTCGTTCAGTGGGGCCCCTTTTTGTCACACCGTCCGATCCCGGTCCGATAGCGAGGGTCAACCTTTGATAATCCGGCATCAATCTTGAGGGTCCTTATTCGGGCGCCAACTGTGAAAACAAAATCAATAATATCGAGGCTGAGTACCCCAAAAGGAAATACACCGAACACGGGTTACAAAGGAACATACAAAGTTCTTTAATTTATACTGAATCAGTTACAAAGAACAAAGTAAAATCAGATAGCTATCGGCCCTCAGTACAACACAGCGAACTCCAACGTGGTTTGGTGTATTCAGTGAGCAACGCTGTATATTAGAATTCATTGCTCTTTTATACCATTTGCGAACACAATGTCCAACCCTACTTCGGGTTAATATTCCTCTAATACATCACTGATCTAGGGTTCATGCCGAGTTTGCATATCCACATATAACTAGTTTGCCTTTAATGCATACGTCAACACGCCTACACGGCAACTGTGTATTTTGGGATTTCCCATGCAGGTCTTCTCAAACATTAATACAATGTAGTTAAACAAGTGTTCTTAGTTCAGTATTTGAATACATTGTTCTTAACATATGCTCGCGGATTAGTTTTATTGACGAGAGTAATACTTTACACACAGGTTAACGAAGGACAAGGTCTCAGTTCACGACCTCAACAAGTGGCCTGCAGGCAAGTTACATATTAATTACACACAGAGTTCAAGACGGCCATGTTGTATTTCAGAATGACATCGTCCACCATTTTAACTCACAGGGTGACTTTACAAAGTGAACCTAAAATGGCGGATTGACCTAAAATGGCGGCTTACATTCATTTAAGGTCAGGACCTTGGAACACAAATTTTTCTTCGCAAGTGACTTACAAGCAGCTTGGCTTAGGCCAATATACATATATTCATTGCAACAGGAGGCACAATATAATTTCTCATTTGACAGGGAGACCAGCGAATGTTTGGAATGCTCCACAGCCAAAATGTCTTAGGGATATAGAATATCCTTTGCTTATTAATTACTGTAAACAGTTAACTCAAAACTTGCGTTTAATTCATCAGCAGGTGCAGGAGGCTCTTCCTGTCAGATATACCGGGCGAGGACATTGTCTGCAGCCTGGCGACTGGATACTGACTAAGAACTTTGAAAGAAAATCTTTGCTCACACCGCACTGGAAGTGGCCCTACCAGGTGCTCCTGGCCACACAGACTCCAGTCCGAGTGGATGGCCCGAAGTCATGGATCCATGCAACCCACACGAAAAGAATTCCGTTTCCTTTGAAAGAGCTGCCTGATCCTGAAGTCGAAAGAAATACAGCTGCACTTGATCACAAAGATACCATCGCCAGCGCTTTGCCAGAAGTACTTCCTAATCCCGAGATAGGGCCTGGGGAGATTGCAACAAAGACGGAAAGGTCGAAGGTGCTTCGGCCTTGTCCGACTGCTGCCGCATCATTGCTCACTGCATTACAACCTGGCACTGATCCTGCATCTGGAAATGAGAGTGCATTGTTCACTGATTACCCCGTACCTGGAGCCATAAGGTACAATCTACATTCTCAAAATCGAAAGTGATCTACGTGTTTGTTTTTGCCTCTGTTCCCAACATGGATGAAGTGGGAAACAGAGGCCTAGGGAAATGGAGCGAATGAGCTGTATCAATCTGCATCAAAATCAACGCTCTGAAATGCGGGTCCCGGTGCTATCTTTGAACAGTGAAGGACCAGTGCGAGCCTGTGCGGACAAGCAGAGGGGGCATATGGTACTGACACAATTTATGCTTGCTCCTGCCTTTTGGAGCACTGTGCGAAATTACACCGGCTTGCTGTCATTTATTAGGCAGGCTAGCCTGAACTGGCCTGAACGTTTTTCTGTTACTTGGATGCTTTGCTGTTAACCTGCGTTGCTGTGGAGAACTTTTCTGTGACAAACATTGAAAACTTTTCCTGAGATAAACACTACAGACAATGTATACTCTTACTCCTGCACCAACGCTGATGATATCATAGAAATAGAGACTAAGCCTGTTCCTAGGAAATCCTGGTTTGGAAAAAATATGCTGATAATTATGTTACCTCTTCGCATTCTGATTACGCTGGTCCTCATATTCTGGCATCTGGAAACTACACATCCTTTGAATTGCCTTTTTCCTGACACCAATGCTCCTACTACGAGCAGCCCAGTACATGTGCTCTCTTACACTCTCCCCTCACAGGAATAAAAACATAGAGAAGGTTATAATAATAATACTCTGCTATTTATTATGAATACAACACAAGCTATCTTGAATAGGTCGAATTATTGGGTCTGTTCCCATTTACCCCAACATGGTGGGAAAGGAATGGGTTGGTATGTACAACCTTTACTGCTTAATACTGCATGTTATGCATCATTAAGAGCACTATTTTACAAACAATTGAACGACACTAATACTAGTCAGTTGGATGGAATACACATATATATGTTTGAAAGAGTGGTATTGGAACCGGTGGGTTGTTCCATATTTAGAGGCGCAGGTAAAACGAACACGGTAACAACAAAACAAGTAGATAGACTTTTTGGGCCTCACAAATCGGTAATTACTTTCAACATGGCTCCAGTAGGAAATAAAGATGTTGTCCCTCCCTCCCATACTATTACTTACAGTCCACGTTCTGTCCCGTTTTGCTTGCGGAAAAAGGGCTCCTATCCCGTGGGAACATTTACTGGATGCATGAATACTGCAGAACTAAAAAAGGAAGGGGACCCATTATATATAGGAGGTTCTGCTTATTGTATATGTGGAGACAAGGCCTTTCGATGGTTACCTAGGAATTGGGAAGGGATGTGTTATTTGGGTATATTTTTCCCTGGTGTATTTCTCTCCAAAACTTCTGAAATATCAAAACTATCCAGATCAAGGCCTCGGCGAGATGATACTGCAGGACTGATTGCAGGCGATATAGCAAAATAGTTTATACCATTTTGGGGACAAGCAATCAATTCATGGAATATAAGAAAACTGTCCATGGTGTTAGAAGAAACAATAAATGAAACTAGAGATATACTCTATAATATGACACTAAAAGAGAAAGCAATCAGATTAATGACACTTCAGAATAGAATGGTCCTTGATATAATTCTGGCTGACCGTGGAGGTGTGTGCAAAATCGTGGGGTCAGCGTGCTGCATATTTGCAAGTGACTCCTCCCCCAAATATTTGAAGCAATTAAGAAATTGCATGTCCTAATTTCTGATATTCATGTCCCCACAGGTAACTGGAATCTGAATATAGGTTTATGGTTTTGTGAATTATTGCGATAATGGGGATGGAAACTAATTGCAATTATGATCACAATACTTGGAATCCTCACGTTCTGCAAATGAATGTGTTCACGCTATAGAATTGAAGCCTCCTTGTGTATTAAATAGAGGTGCACAACACAAAAGTGAAACGTCAAAGAATTCATGGCAATTAATATTTCTGATGACGATTATAGTAGTATGGGTAGTTCAGAATCAGACACATGGTCAGATGAAGATGTAATGTATGGATGATGCTCTTGGCTTACGGTCAAAAGGAGGGTTTGTTAGTCCAGAAACGACCCTATAGTATGTATAGTATGCATATGATGTTGGCCAGAAACCAATCGCATCATGCACCAGACATCGTCAGCACGGAATCGTCAATGTATTAAGAGTAACCAGAGGGCGTCCATTTTGTGAAATATCCGCCGTTTGCTTCTTTCTCTTTCTGTAAAACCGCTTTGCAAAATGTATTCTATACTTCAAACTCATGCATGGCGCGAGGCCACAGCCTGAATGCTGAAAGATTAACACAGACAAGAATTTCAGACGATACTGAAATACATTGTTTTCCTCCCTCACAACGTCCTTGGAGGCGAGCAGAAACTGCATATAATCAGCGGCCCAGGTGCCGGCCTGTCTCGCAAACTCTGTAGCAATAGGCAGTTAAAGCATGAATTATATTCTTTCTAACGGTACTCCTTCACGGAGAATGGTATTTTCTGCCTCAGAACTGTCTGACCCTTGGTTCATGAATAGACACGCACAAGATAACGTGTTAAAGAATGTCTCTCCTACGAACATGATAGCCTTGCTCTATGTTCTCCATAACAAAGAACTGTCTATGCCACTGTTTGCTAGAATAAGTATATTTAGACTGAATAAGGACTTGTCCTAACGTGTCATAATTGTCATGATTGTCAATCATCGAACCCTAGCCTAAAAGATTGTATATTGCCTTCTAAAAAGATTGCATGTCATGTATAAATATTGCTGCTTGAGCGTTGCTCACTCTCTTGCGTCTCACGAGGTCTGGGTACACATGTTGCGAGATGTTAGACCCCAGTCGGCCAACTGAGAATACTTTGAAATAAACCAGACTTGTTTGGAAAAGCGAACCTGGTGTCTGTCGTGTCACTAGCATATGATGATTGTGCCTTAGTTTCCATATGAGGGGTCTTTACGCCCTAGCAGAACTAGGTTAGTTTCTGTTCCCCATACAGTCAGTAAAATGTGGTGTGCCTCAGGGATCTCCTCTCTCCACTTTGTAATCTATAAATCAAACGTCTATATGACATCTTTTCTAAATGCAACTTTTTTTTATCCTGCTTATGCAGAAGGTACTCAAGTCTACCTGAAAGTAGTCGATCACAAGACTGACCTGGATACGTTGACCATCTGCCTCAAAGAGGTAGAAACATCGAAGTTTGATAACTTTCTTCATTTAAACCAGAACAAAGCTGAGATTATATCCTTGGGTCCAAAATACAAATTCACAGAGTTGATAAAAGCATGCTCCACTCCTTCATTATTCATTTACCAATGTCTTTTGCATCCAAAGTAAACAAATCTGTTTTTTTATTGTTCTCATGACTTGAACCTCAATTCCCAAATAAATCTGTTGGTACAATCCTCTTTCTTGATATTACTCCTTGTAATCCTTCCACAGATTATCAAGTCGAACAATGCAGCTATTTGCTTGACCTATCAACTTTCACGATAAGACATTGTTTCCCAATGCTGACAAATACTATATTGGCTCCCTGTCAGAGCCAGGATTAAGTTTAAGGTGCCATGTCTCACTTTGAAATGCCTGCATGGCCTGTAACCCCCCTTATATGGAAAGGAAAATTGTTTGTTAACAGTCTATGAGAACTCTGTTCTCAAAAGGCCCTCTGCTGCTGGTTACTATTAAACCTAATAGTGATCATAGAGGCAATTGCATCTTTTCGGTGCCTCACCTTTGAAATAGCCTTCCTATTCAAATTTTCTCCATCAATATTTTGCTGGCTTTTTTGTAAAATGATTGATTTGGTTTGCATAGCTCTGTCATGCGTATTACTGGACATTACAAGAGTGTGCCTTGATACAAATCATTGAGACTGTTCATTGTTACATATCTAATAAACATAAACAATTCCCATTTGTAATAGCCACTTTTTCTGAGAATACACAACATTTTGGGCCTCATTACGACCCTGGCGGAACGGGTTAAACGGCATCGTAAAAGGTGATGGCGCCGTTCAACCCGTTCCGCCACATTACGAGGTCCCCTCGCGGGGCACGTTAAGCACGCCTGGGAAAACCAGGCGTGCTTACCGGGTTCCGCGAGGGGAAGAGGGAGCAAACAACGGGCCATCTCGTTATGGCCCGTTGTTTGCTCCCTCTCCCATTCCCATTCAGCCCTATGGGGGCTGAAATGGGAATGGGGAAGGACAGTGTCCGGGTCCTTGAGGGAGGAATAACCGGGCCATCCGAACTCAGAATGGCCCGGTAAGTCCTCATTCCGAGGACCCGGACACGGATGCGATTTCGGCAGCAGCCATGTCGCCAATAGCGGCATGGCTACCGGCCAAACTCGTAATGAGGGCGCTTGTCTCACACAGTGTGCTTCTTTGAGGTGGTTATAGTCAGATTAAAACATGAAAACCAATGATCTGATTCTTCTGTAAATCCCACAGCAATGTTATAGTATGTACAAACCCTAATATTTAACCAAAAAATGGAAAATAACAGATGCAATTGTAAATCCTTTAGTATGGTCACTGGTCTCTTACAAGGTCTGTCATAACTCCAACAACCTGCACTTTGGGCCTCATTACGAGGTTGGAGGTAACCATGGTGCTATTAGCGCCATGGCTGCCTCCAAAACCTTACCGACTCCGCCCTGGTGAATGGAGCTATTACCGGCCCATTCCAAGGTTGGCGGGACCGGCAATTCCCCATTCACCAGGGCCCTTCCCCATTCCCATTGAGCCCCAATGGGGCTCAATGGGAATGGGGAAGGCGCTAATAACGGTACCGCAAATTGCGGTACCGTTATTAGCTCCAGAGTCCCTTTGCGGGTCCCGTACTTAACGCCTGGTAAAACCAGGCGTTAAAGGAGAACCCGCAAAGGGAACTCGTAGTAGGGCGGTAAGGGATTACCGGCACCGGTGCCCTTACTGGTGCCGGTAATCCCTTACCGCCCACCTCGTAATGAGGCCTATAGTGTATCTGCACGTCCCTACTGCACCACTGCGATCAACACAATCTTAGTGTGATGGTGACATTCCTGCAAGACAAATGTAATGACAACATATGTCTCCAAATAAAATGCTGGTCCCCACCTTGGAGAATGCCTTTGTTGCTGATGCTCTCCTTCTACTTTTAAACCTATAAAATAACACATCCGCAGCCCCCTGCCCTTATGTGAGATATCTCTGTTTTTTTCCTCTAGTCGTGTTGCTGTCAACAATGGCTGCTGTGACTCTAGCAAACACGCAATGCAACTCTCTATGACAGAGAGCGAGATGGAAACGAGTGAGTGAGACAGAATGAGAAAGACAGTGAAGAGAGAGATCAGGAGTCAGGCAGATGGTGTATGTTATGTCTAGTATATCTAGTAGACCTAAAAAAGAAGAAAAAGGATCAAGGATATCGGCCAACGGTGTAATAACATGTAAAGGGGAAGTGCAAAAAGTGACTTGTTATCGTGAGAACAGCTACAATGGTCTGGATTCTGATGAGAAAGAAACTTTGTATTGTTGGAACAGGCAGGCTTCAGTGTTTTCTTGGCTCTGTTTGAAACGTGAAGGATGATAGCACAGACATTTGTATTCAATCTATTCAATTAACAATATATTCAGTAAGAAATTCATTTTGAGTAATGTATCAGGAAACATTCCCCTTTTCTGTATCTCAATGTAACAAAAAAAAAAAACATTCTCATTTTATAATACATGAAAGTAGACACAGCAACAGAATGATTGGACAGTTGATTGCCTCAGGTAATCTAGAAATTCTTTAAAGAAAAGCCAATGTAGTGGATGTAACAATAACTGCATCACCATTTCATGTATCCTTCCTCAAATGCCATGATAGAGGTGTATAACGACATACAAAAAGAGATACTATGAGCATGTTGGAGAGACCATGCCAGATTAATGGACATAGAAGAAACACTAATGCTAGTCAAAACTTCATAGCAATCTATACTCCTGAATCGGGAATGCTAAAGGCAAATGAAAACGGATAAATAAGAAATAAATGAAATTAGAACATAATAGGAGTCAATGGGCCTCATTACACGGAAGGCGGTAATGGTTAATGGCCACCGTTAATGGTAACGGTGACCGTTAACCATTACCGCCTTCCTACGAGGTCCCTTAGCGGGTTGGTGCTTTAACGCCTGCTTTTTGCAGGCGTTAAAAACCAACCCGCTAAGAGACCTCGGAGCTAATTACGGCACCGCAAAATTGCGGTGCCGTAATTAGCGCCTTCCCCATTCCCATAGAGCCCTATGGGGCAAAAATGGGAATGGGGAAGGGCAATGGCGGAAGGGGGATTTACCGCCCCTCCAACCTTGGAATGGGGCGGTAAATCCCCTTTCCGCCAAGGCGGTGCCGGTATTTTACCGGCATGAGCCATGGCACTAATAGCGCCATGGCTCTCCGCCTTCCGTGTAATGAGGCCCAATCAATACAAGAGAACAGACTAATAAGACATATTTTAGAGGAGGGAACATAAGAAAAACTGTATGTAAACAGAACGTCCTGTTAAAATGTAAAAAGTAGTAGATGTGTGTCTCATAAATGTTACTTGGGAGGCATCATCTGCAATATAAGTGGTTGTTGATATTCTGTGGTACTAGTCCACTTGCTGTGCATAGGGCATTTTATAGATCTTGAAATGCAGAGCTGGCTACAGCTGTCTCCATATCCTTATGGTCGGATGGTTATGGGATGCCACAGCAGTAAGAGCAAATAGGGGACTATATTGGTGATGGACCCATATAAACCAGGCAGTGATACTTGCTGTTATCCTGTATTAGATAGAAGCTGGGGCTTTCCCCTACTTGCTACCCAAGGTACATACGCCGGGTGTTAGCATAAAAGATGCTAAATTCATTTTTGGGTATGAAATGGTATCACTGTGAATTGGAACAGTCCCTGCTGTTGGGAAAACATGGTCTATTCCTTATCAGGCTGATGCAAGGCATTTGCCAGTAACCTTTCATAAGGTCTAGGATAGAGCTGCATCTAACCTTTCGTAAGGTATTGAATAGACCTGCATCTAGCATCTCCTAGTCTGTAGAGTAAGTCATCAAAGCAAAACATTGGATAGCATAGAGCTCACCTCTCTTGTCCCCTGCCTTTTTTAATCTTTCTTCTCTAGCTGTTCCTCCTTTCATGCCTCATCCATTCTTGCCCCTACCTTCCAACCTTATTGCTTCCTCTCTCTTCTGTATCTCTTCCTGTGGCCACTTTGTCCTCTTCTTGTCTCTTTTCCTCCCCTATTGCTTCTTCCCCATTTCTCCAATCTCTTTACCTTCTGCTCCTTGCCATTTAATCACTCTTGTTTATAATTGTTTCTGCTGCCTTCTCCTACTCTTCTGTCCCTCTCCTTTATGTGCCCTTCTTCCCTGTATGTCCCAACCTTCCTTGCATTCCCCTACTTCCTTCCTTTACTCACATCCCCTGCCTCCTCTTCAACTTCCTCTTCTCTGATGTTTGCAGCTTTCCACACCCTCCTCCTTTATGCCATTCTTTACTCTTCTATCTTGATGATTTTCTCTGCACCCCAGCCTCTTTCCAATCTTCCTTGCCGCCTTCACCTCCTTTGCCTCCTTTGCCTCTGTCCTACCTTCCCCTGCACTTACCATAATCTTTCATCTCTCTTTCATCACACCAGCACTCGCTCTCTTCTCCCACCCTAATACCCACTCTTCACTGAGTTGTTTCCACGCTTCACTGCTTCCTTCCCCATATTTCTACTGCATCCTTTAGCACAAATCTGCCTATTTCCCCTGTTTCCCTCATTTTGCTCTGTCTGCTGTCTTGTTCTATTTGTACTGACCCCTCTGTTTTTCGCTCTGCTGCTCCTCCTTCCTCCTCTCGTCTGTCTATCTCTTTCTACCTCTCACAATTTTCAATTCACTGTATCATTCACTCTCTTTCCTGACTCTTTCTACTTTCGCTATGACATATTTCACCTCTTCCCTGGCTTTCTGTCCTGTCTCTCTTACTTTGTTTCCCTTGCCTCTTTCTTTATCCTGCCTGTATTTCCTTCTCTTTCTCTCCTTTCCCCACCTGCTTACTTTCCCTTGTTCATTAGTTTCAGTTCAGCTTTCAGGAGTACTTTTTTCACAAATCAACAAGATTCAAGGAAGGACACAGCAGATGGATTTCTTCCCTACCTTCACAGATGTTCCAGCTAGTCTATGACACCACCATTCCTGGGCTTGCTGGTTGTATTTGGTAGGGTGGAGCACGCAGACCATTTCTTTCCCTTATCTCCTTTCTTCTCCTCACATGCCCCTTGAACCCTGCTTCTCTCTCTTCCTTGCTTTTGTTTCCCATCCATGCTTCCATATCCCCCTTTCTCCTTACTGCCCCCCTTTCTCTACCGTCTGCCATCTTTTCACTCTTGCTGACTCACTTTTCAAATGTTCTTGAAAATGTTTGTTCTATTCTGCCAGTTCCTTATTTTGCATCTTCCATGTCTCCTCTCCCCTGTGCTAACCCATCTTTCCCTAACCTCCTTGTACCACTTTCTCTGTCTCTCCTGTTATTGTCCCTCTCCCCCTGCTTTGTCTTCTGTTCCTTACTTGCATTTAGGTTGGCAAGGATATTTTCATCTACAAAACAGCCATATTCATTGTAAGGGAGAGAGGACACCCTGCCCAAATTCTCTCTCCATCATTTGGCTAGCCTATGGCACCACTGCCCTAGTGACATACCATATACATATAGCTGGTTGGATGATACAATTATGAGGGCCAAGCACAAGACAATTGTGGTATCTCCATCAAATAACCCCCACCCCCTGCATTTGCCTGTCACCTGCAGCTTTTGTGCCACCTAGAGGCTCAGCCATGTACCATTTTCTGAGAGGCATTTGGCATTCTTTCCCACATCCGTCCATGATTTAGCATTTTCTCTGCAATGGACACCCCTCCATGCCAACTGTCCCCTTGTCCTCTGAATAAACATGGACATTCTCTGGGGGTCAGATGGCCTTCATGAAATGACGCTCTGTATTCCGCATCAGGGCACAGAGCATTTTCTGGGAGCTGCCAGACCCCAGACAATCACCCTCACTGTGATCTTCTCTTAACCACAAACAATCTTTCTGTGGACAGTGTGAGAAACCTGAGAGTATTCTCCCTAGCCAGCCCTGAGAATCCCTTATTCAGATGGCCTGAGAAGGGCTGATGCTCTCAGACTCCAACCCCAAGGGCGGAGAGAAGAGAGAGAACCACCTGGAAAGGGAAATTTGAGGTTGTGCTCAGGGAAAAGACCCCAGGTGAGGTGCTTTATTATACAGAGGAAGAGGGAGAGGAAGACGAGACCTTTGCAGCCTTTATCGGCTATACGACATCTACCTCCCTTCCTCCCAGTGAAACCCCCAGCCCGAGATCCAATGACCCCTCCGTAAATAATAAAACCCAGGATCCCAAACACTGTTTCACCCAGTCATTTTCCCTCCCATCCTTCTAATTGTTATGTCCCACACTCTCAATCTGCTCAAATAACACACTACTATTCCCCCTATTCTGTGCCTGATAAAAACTCTGGTCATTTTAATTTGTCTTATGAACCTTACCAACCTCACTTTTCTGAATTTACCGATACCCTTAGGAGACTGAGTATAATTTTCCATGACAAAACCACGAAGGACAATGGACTACCACCCAAGCCATTTACCTGACATATCCCAACACCAGGTTAGGCAAAGTCAGGCAATTGACCAGAATTGCACACACCTGATGGCCTTTTCCCTTCCCCACAGGGATATAAGGTGGAGCACCAGAGCACAATACGAGCAAGGCAGACTGCAAGTCCAGAAGGCTAACCCAGCATGGCAGTTCAAGAGGAGGAGAAAGACGGCACATACTGAGAGGGTGACAAGGAGAGAAGCGACCACAAACAATAGCCAGCGTGTGTTGCTACAGATTTATATTGGTACGCGAGACCCTCCTCTGCTGATAACCAAGCCGAGGAGAGATGCTTGTCTCCATGATACCAACCTTGACTCCACAGAGAAAGAAGCCAAGCAGTTCATCACAGCCGGTAATTCGAGGGGAGAGTCGCTAAGAAACAAAACTGTGTTGAACAAAAAGTAGCAAACGGCTAATTGAACTATGAAAGCATCTAGTGTGATTGATATCAAAAGGGGGAAAACCAGCAACAGAGGAGTCCGGCACCACGTGGGTGATCATGCAGGAAACTCTGGGCGATTACCCGATTGGTGAAACTACCAGGCGAGAAAGGGTCAAAGTGGTCTTACGGGGGTCTTGTAAAATCTTCTATACAGTCGAAAGTCTTTGACCGACAGATGATTGCGAAGCCAAGGGAAATGAATCTTGCAGAGTGTTGACAATTAATAAGTTGTATTGAAAGCCATAATGAACCCGATCGAGGGAGGCAAACAGTCAAGTCTGATCTAAGCCTAGAAGAGGGGGGTCCAAAGGAGAAAAGCCAACAGAAGTAACACACAAGAGGGAAAGCCTTTGAATGCATGCCATGCCAGAGTGAACCCGACAAAGTGAAGTGATATTCGAGAGGGGTCAGAGAGGGGGAAAACAGGGGTGAAGAACTAACACCCAAACAAAGATGAGAACTTTTTGTTGAACTTTTGGTTTTGATGCTTTGAACCTGACAGGCACTCAAAAGCAAGGGAACACAACTATTAGAGGTTGTGGTATCATTAAAGAACGTTCCAGGAATCTGCGCCCAGAAGAGGGAGATCCAGAGGTGAAAGATATCAGCCAAGTATATGTCAAAAGGAACTCTTTGTTTATTATTTGAATACATCAGGCCTATGGCGGCAAGAGACTTTTTGGTAGAAAAGAGACTTAAACACCAAAAGCCCTGATTGCTGAAAGAGGAACTGTTAATTGGTGCTGGGAAGGCTCGAGTGTGTGCTGTGCTCCGAAGTCCCACCTTGACCCGTGCAGAAAACGTAGGAAAGGGAGACCCCAAGTACTGCATCCTTACTTATTATTTATGAACACTTCCTTCTTTCTTAAGAACATTATCCCACACTTATTTTGTATTACGCCACTAGGACTGCCTTATTATTATTTGATGGTGGAAGCTTGCTCCCATCTTAGGTTAAGGTTCAGATGAGGTGTTTTTCCAACCTACCTTTGCAGTTCTATAAACACCCTTGAACTATGATCACTTGTGTCTGTCTTTACTGTTGCCACCATGAGTTCCTTACAACAGGTCTGACTATTACTAGGCACAATGTTTTTGTAAACTGATAACATGATGCTGCTGGGATGTTGAGTCAGAGATCATGATGGAAGGGGCATCAAAAATCCTCATGGCTTATGACTGTTTTAGTGACAAAATGACTAGCATTGAGCCTCCAACCCCACACCTTATTTCATGAGTGTCTTATGTACATACCCAAGTGGTCAGATAAAAACGTTTTGTGAGTTGCAGTTTTCAGCTGCTTGGAGGGTGTGGGTCCCATTCCGCTTGCAGAGGCTGAACAAATGATGGCCAATGCAGCACTCTGTTGGTGAAATTGACAAAGAGTATGATAACAAGTAAAGTATAGAAAAGCACTAAGGATGGAATAGGTGAACAGGAGACCCATTATTTTGACAAGAGAGTGGGTGAGTAGCAAGTGCTAAAATAATAGTTGAAACATGAAGTTAGATAGTCCTGAGCTGAACTGGAGACAAGAAAAGGGAAATCTACTAAGTCAGGGAGGGGGGCTAAAGAGGGGTTTGGATGCTGTTAGATACCTGATCAAGAGACCACAGCCAGAAGTTAATCAGTAATTAATACAGGATATTTGAATGAATTCTATCACCATCCCCCTCTAACACACCTGTAGTCCTATTCGAAAGTAGTTGAAAGAGTTGGGAAAATGTAAACCATACAAATCAGGATTCAAAAGCTCTAAAGGTCTCAAGCCAAATTTCATCAATATTAAGAAACGATAATACAAACGTTGCTGAATAAAGGCAGGGTTTCTAAGTTTTATAAACACATGACACGTTGCAGGAAAAACTGCAAAGTGAGTACAAATGGGAAGAGGAATCAGGAATGAGTACTGATGCTTACTCATTAGGCAGTATCTGATTGAGAGTGCACAAATCCTCCAAATTTACCAAAATCAGGGGATGTGCATATAAAATCCACTTTAGATGGTTACCCTTCCCTCTCACACCCGCCTCAATGGCTTCAGAAAATCACTCACTTATATTGGAGGATTTGCAGAGAGGTCTGAAATCTTATTCGTTTGCAGGGTCCTAAAGCCCAGATATTTTGGAAAGAGATTCTTGCTGAAATAAAAAAGATTAACGGATCACAACTCATCATGAATCCATGGTAGTAATTCTGGGAGATCACAACGGGCAACTCAGCAACTCCATTCACTCATCTGCTCCCAGCTGCTTGTCATAGTGCTGGAAGACCCACAAGGCTCCACATCTACATATTTGTTGGAGTAAGGTCTGGAAAATTGTGACAGCAGATACATATACTGCTCTTGTTACTAACTGCCTCACAAATGTTCTCAATTGATCAACTTCTGTGATAATAGCCATCTAGGGAGGTTCAGACACTGCTGTACAAAATGTTTCTTGCTGATTTATAATTTATGTGATTGTGAGTGGGGGAGAACAGTTGATTGGGGAAACACGGATATAACGCACTGGATGTGAAATGTCTGTGTTCTAATAGATTGCCTTGGCCTACACAGACCAAATACTATTAAAGCTATTGTGATGTTTAATATCTGTGTTTACTGTCATGAAGAGGTATTATTTCTAATGCTTATTAAGTCATGACCTTCAGAACAATAAGAAAAATATGAACAAAAAGCTGTTCTGAAAGGTAACGAAGAGACACTTTTAGCCAACCAAAAGACTCAGAAGCACTTGGAGCAGACCACTTTTTACGCAAAATGGCAGGAAAATCAAACATTGACTTACTTTACTAGACTAGAGACAAATCATCCAAAAGAGGATACTCACTGTTCAATACTGAGTTGTCAACAAGTGGTAAGCAAGACAGATTCAATGGAACAATACATAGGGGATCATTATAGGTTTGCTGGTCTGGGAAAATTGCTTGAAAATATTGACGGTAATCCCTTCACAAGTTTTCTGGTGGGGGTTCACTGATTTACCTCCAGCCAGGAGCTGCATGTAAATTGGGCCCCCACTGGTAGAAAATAGCCAGTATTACTGGTACCAGTATTACTGGTGCTGGAAATATCCGCAATCCCTTCCATGAAGTCCTCTGGGACTCCATGCAATGGGGATTTACTGCCCTTTCCGCCACCTGCAATATACCGGAAATTCTGGGATATCATGTGGTGGAAACGGTAGGTCAGTTTGCCAGTATCCCGCTGGAACTACTTACACTTCCTTCCCTTCCTTTGCAACAGGATTTTAACCTTGTCACCTGTCACCTTGAAATAACAGACTGTCTTTGCATCCACACTGAAGATCATATCGCATTTAAGCCATCTCCACATGCTGACTTATCTGAGTCCTAATATGCTCTATGTCAGAGGATACCATTCTTGATTTGCACAGCCAGCCTGGTGCTAATAACGTGCCTGGTTTGCATCACCCGAACGCTTTGAATGGACATACTCCCCTTGTGGTATGAGGAGTAATTCTGTACTGAAAAATGCTTTGTATAAGAGCACTATTCCACTCCTCATTCATACTAACAGACATCCAAATTCCCTCCATTATTGTTCTATTAAATCTCTCAATGCAACCATTGTTCTGAGGATGATAAAGAGCAGTCCTCTTCTGTATAATCCCCATACTCTTTAACCACTCTTGAAATTTTTGGAGGTGAATTGTGGCCCATTCACAATCACCATTAGTGAGATTTATCCTTCCACCAAAACACCCCCTCCAAAAATGTTATTATGCTAGCCGAAGTGACTTTACCAAGGAGTCCTACTTCAGGCCCCTTGGACAATAAATCTATGGCAACTATAATCTAACTGTCCCGCACACTTGAGAAATTCAATGGACCTAAAATGTCAACAGCTATAACTTCCCACGGCATCTTTGGTGCTCTCAGAACCTGCATGGAAGGTACCCTAATCTTCAATACTTCATCAATATCTTGACAGGGTACACAATACCTCACAAGTTGCTCAATGACAACATCCATATTCAGCCACCAAAAATCTGTTCTGATTAATGATTTGGTTCTAGAAGCACCCATATGGCCCCCATGTCCCAGTATAACCACCAAGTCTCTCATTCCTTCAGGAACTAACAATCGCTCACCCCATCACACATATTCCTTCACCTTGTACGCTCTACTCGTCTTTGGCCTCTTAAATTTCTGGAATTCTTGAGTCATAGAATTCTCTCTGTCACCCTTCTCACACCATGTGTTTAGGACTTGTTTCTTTATCTCTTGGTACAGTGCATCCTGATTACATACCTTGTTCCAGTCTTCCTCTTTGAGACAACACTCGTGTTAGGCAAGATTTTCATATTTGTGATAAATCTTCCTGCCCTGTGTCAAACCCAGAACATTTTGCTTGGATTTGGTGATTATATTTCCTTGTACCTAGGTGAGTGGGAATCATTTTCCCTCTCATCTAGTCTTTTACTCTTTTTATTGGTTACTGTGTTATGTCTCTCCATAGTGTGTGATTGTAGTTATGGTTTCCTATAACCTTTGGGTTTAGGCTGGGTTGCCCCTTTGGATTCGTTTTGTAAATTTTCTTAGTATCTCCTGGGCGAACTACTGTTCTCAAGAGGTAAAGTGGGATTCCCATCCCCTCTATATTTTAAATAGTGAGCCAGCACACCCGACCTTATGTGGAGTGCTGGGCAGATACACTGTATCATCTTTCTAACTTACCTGTACAATTGTTGTTACAATTACAAGTTAACTGAAATGGCTAGTGGCAGTGAAACTACTTTTATACTTTGTCATTATTACTCACAGGCTGTCAAATCAGCTGCGGTAATGCACATTAGGGTCATCATTCCGCTAGAATTGTGGGCTCCTTCTTTTCTTGCCATTTCTTATTTGCTTTTTATTTCTTGGGTCTTCTGCCGTTCTATGCAGTAACAAACTTGGTTGAAGTTTTGTCTTTGATGGGAACCCTTTTTCTTCCCTGCCAAGGCTCCAGAGTGTCTGAAAAGGCAGGAAGTGAGGAAGGAGTCAAACATTCTGCAGTCTTTGTATTTTACCTTGTCTGAAATGAACCAGTTCCCACTGGGGGGGTGGCTGTCCTGACAACCCCGTTCGGGTTTGTAGAAGTTGGGCTGTAGTTCCTGATCAATTCTCCGATTCTGGAAGCTGCTGACAAGTCAACCACTGAAGCTGAATCTATAAAGGAAGATGAAGAAAAGGCATCCGTAGCGATTTTATGTGCGGCACAATGTATTTAAGACTGACACAATTTCACCTAAATCCCCCCTTTTTCTCACATAAATAACAGGCAGACAGGTGGATATCGGTCTCTATGGAGCCATGCAGCCACTGACCTCCATTTAATTTGGACCGGTCAGGTACTAATAAAATACAGTAACACAAAGGAACTGTCATGATCTCTGCTTCCAAAAGGTCAGGGTTTTCCCAACTCCCTTGGAAGCAGATCCATAACCCAGGTTCCGAGTGCCAACCAGTCCCAACTGAGACCTTTTGGACCCAGTCCTGGCGCCAGTGGCACCAGGCTCATAAATATGCCCAGTCCCAGCGCTGGAAGCGCCGGGCTCATAATGCTTGGGTGGACTTACCTGCAGCAGACCATGCTGCTTACTTGCCTGCCAGTTGAGCCTCTGATCCTCTTCTGTTTGGAACTACTTTTCCTGTTGGGTGGGGCAGGAGCCACTCCCTAGATTCAGAACACTGGAACTCTTCTGGAAAGCAGGAACTCTTTTCTTACCTAGGCGTGGCTGTGGAAGGAGACACCTAAGCACTACAGGAGGCTATTTAAACCACACCCGATGGATGAATCTTGCTTTGCGTTATTCTGCATCCTCTGCAGCAGAACGCTCATCGTGTCTTCTGCATCTGATCCTGGGCCTAAGGAAAAAGGCTTACCATTCTGAATCCAGTCTTCAGCAACACCTATAAAGACAAGAAAGAACAGGTTAGCATTACGGTCTTCAGTGACAGCTCTTCACTTACCTGGTCCATCGGCTGTCACCAACGCCTCGCGCTGCATTCCGGCATCTGAAAGACAAAGGTTTACCTACTCTTCGTGCGCTCCGGAGGTCTTCACACTGCATTCCGGCATCTGAAAGACAAAAGCTTACCAACTCTTTGCACTCTCCGGAGGCCTTCGGCGCTGCATCCCGCATCTGAAAGACAAAACAAGGTGCGTTTAAAGACATTGGGGAACTTTAATACTCACGTGCCATTACTCCTTTCCACATCTAACCCAGTGGGTATTCCGGCACCCTGCAGCCGCTCCGAACTTGTACCTGCAAAATAGAAAGACAGTTAGAGCGCATCGTGAAGCAGGCAACAAGCGCTTACTTACATGCTTCCAGGCGCTTCTATTCATCACACGGGCTCCATCTTCAACTCACTGCAGCCCGTCATCCGCCATCGCCGGAACCCTGCAAAACAAGAAACATCATTACTAAAGACTTTAAAGACATTAGAATTACTCGAAACTTACCGTTCGTGCAGTAAACAACGGACAGCAGCCGTCTGAAGTCAAGAGGCCTGCTCCCCTTATCCAGTAAAGAAACTGGTTACAGCACCCTGCCCCGAGGCAGATGGAGAGCACAGCGTTCACTTAACTAAGGTGAGAGCGTTAACCTTTGGGGTTCTACAGGAGAAGAGAAAGGGAAGAAGAGAGAGACATTCAATAACCCAGTTCCTTAATCCCATATTTTCTATCTGCAGACATCTTACCCTTCAAGTCAGACATACAGTGCACAGAGGTCCAGCCCAAAGAGCCAGCCGTGTGTTACACATCACCTTTGCAGATACGGTATACGCCCAGTCAAGACCGGCGCCTCTACGGGAATCAGGTGAGCGTTACAGAACGCAAAGCCTACCACAAAACTCCCGTCCAGGCGCTATGGAAACCTCGGATACCGACCAGCTAGCCCAGTTACTTGGGGAACTAAGGGCAGAGGTGCATGCAGCCCGTCAGGAAACAAACGCTCTTAGAAGGAAACTGATTATTTCCAAGGAGCGAACAGATGATCTCGCTAGACAATTGCTACAGTCACAAGCCGGACAGACCCCGTTACCTGCATCTGGGGGAAATCTTCCTTCTACATCCTCTATGAATCCAGTGCAGATCAACCTACCTGGGAATGTACCTCTGGCTCCGCCCGAACGATTTTCTGGTGACCCAAAGAGGTTTGCAGTATTTATCAATCAGTGCCGGTTGCATTTCTTTTGCCGGCCAGCAGCCTTTCCAACTGATCAAGCTAAAGTAGCTTTCGTGCTTTCGTACCTTAGTGGCAATGCGGCAGACTGGTCGATCCCTCTATAAATCAAGATGATCCGGTCCTCCATGATTTTCAAGCTTTTCAGCTCAGTATGGAAAAACTGTTCGCAAGACATTCACAGGGGCAGGCCTTGGACAATGAGCTTCTTTCGTTGCGACAAGGTAATCAAGACCTTTTGGCTTATATTGCGTCTTTCAACAGACTGATAGTGGAAACTCAATGGCCTGAGGACAAAAGGATTACGCTGTTTTATAGAGGTCTACGCGGAGAGCTCAAAGATGTGTTAGCCCAAGAAGTGAATCCCCCACAAGATTGTTCGGACTATATAGACTTAGTCGTTCAAATAGATCACAGACTGCAGAACAGGAAGGCCGATCGTTCCAAGTTTGATGCTCGAGTATTTTCCAAACCGCCAACTCCTTCCAAAGGAGTAGACCCCGGGGAACCCATGCAAATAGGGGGTCTGAAAGGTCCTCTAACACAAAAGGAGCGGGAAAGGAGAAAACAGTTGCAATTATGCCTCTATTGCGGAAACTCAGGGCACTTTCTTCGAGACTGTCCGGTGAAACCTGCCAAGAAGGCAGTAGGAGCTGCAGTTACCAAAGTTACAAACTCTGAGCAGGGAAACGACCTTGCCCGACAAGAATAGAGGTCCTCTTGCCGAGCGTGAAAACCAGTTCCGTGACCTCGCATTTCGTGATACCTATGGTCCTCATTAGCCCTGATAATCCGGATCGATTACATGCAATTGAAGCTTACGTTGACAGTGGTGCCATCGGCAATTATGTGGATCATGAAATGGTTTTGAGGATGAATCTAACTCTTTGTCCCAAGGCTGTAAAGGACGTCATTACTACGGTGGATGGTACGGAGATAGCCTCCGGGCCAGTAACGCATACCACTCAAGAGGTGACGCTAGTAAGTCAAGATGGACACCATGAGAAGATCGTGTTCGATGTGATCAAGGCCCCTCAGTTTCAGATTATTCTAGGAATACCTTGGTTAGAGAAACACAATCCTCTGATCGATTGGCGAGCAAGAACGGTCCAGTTTCCAGAATGTGTCTCTACTTGTCACCCTCCACCTGGTGTTGCACTGGCAGCAATTTCTTCAGAGACTCCCCAGTTACCTCCCGAATACCTAGAATACCAAGATGTTTTCCGGAAGGATCAGGCTAACTCTCTACCTCCTCATAGGTCTTATGACTGCCAGATCGACCTGATACCTGGATCTACTCCTCCTTGTAGTAGAATTTATGCCCTCACCGAGCCTGAGAACCTTCACCTTCGACAATACCTGGATCAATACCTGGCAAATGGGTTTATTCGTCCTTCCAAGTCCCCTGCTTCTTCAGCTTTGTTCTTTGTTCCAAAAAAGGAAGGAGACCTTAGAACTTGTATAGATTATCGCTCCCTGAACCAGATCACCGTTAAGAATAGATATCCGTTACCTTTGATCCCTGAACTCCTGGACCAAGTCGGAAAAGCATGCATATATACAAAGCTGGATCTTAGAGGAGCTTACCACTTGGTACGAGTAAAAGAGGGCGATGAATGGAAGACGGCCTTCCGCACCAAGTATGGACTATTTGAATATCAGGTCATGCCCTTCGGACTTTGCAATGCCCCGGCCGCCTTTCAATATTTTATGAACGATGTCCTCAGAGAGCTCATAGATGTGTGTGTTGTTGTTTACATTGACGACATCCTCGTTTATTCTTCATCGGAATCTGAACATCGGAAACACGTGAAAATGGTCCTCGAAAGATTGCGTCAACACAAACTTTTCGCTAAGTTGGAAAAATGTGTTTTCAATGTGACTGAAGTTGAATTCTTGGGATTCATATTATCACCTGGCAGAGTGCGTATGGATTCAAAGAAGGTCGATGCAGTTCTCAAATGGCCATCACCATCCTCCGTAAAAGGTGTGCAAAGCATGTTAGGCTTCGCTAACTTTTACCGCAGGTTTATCCCCGAATTCTCTCGAATAGTCCAGCCCATCACTGCCTTGTTAAAGAAAAACAAACGTTTTGAATGGTCTACCGAGGCGGAACAAGCTTTCCAGGATTTGAAGACTAAATTTATCTCTGCACCAATCTTAAAACACCCTCGCCCCGAACTCCCCTACATCGTGGAAACTGATGCTTCAAGCCTTGCCATGGGGGCAGTTCTATCACAAAAGGACCCGGTAACCAATCAGTTGCATCCCGTGGCATTTTGGTCCCGCAAATTCTCGCCTCCTGAAATCAATTACACGATTACTGACAAGGAACTTCTGGCTATCAAGTCTGCCTTTAAGGCTTGGCGGCATTATCTGCTGGGGGCCCGACACACCGTTACTGTGATTACGGATCACCGAAACCTGCAATATTTGAAAACCGCAAAAGCCCAATCCTCTAGACAACTCCGTTGGGCATTATTCTTTGCCGAGTTTGACTTCATAATTACCTATCGACCTGGCACAAAGAACGGTAAAGCTGATGCCCTTTCTCGGATGGGAGTGGAAGAACACTTGATCAACCCTAAACCTGTACCAATCATTCCCGAACAAAGAATTCTGGGTGTAATCGCCACAGAATCCATAGAGGAAGTTAAGGATAAGGCCAGGCAACTTGTAACTCCAGCAGACATACAGAATTGGCATCTGCAGGGAAAGGACTTTGCAGTAAAGGACAACTTATTGTATTTCCAAGAACGATTATACCTACCCAGCACAGATTTACAGAAAAAAGTAATCTCTTGTTATCACGATTCTTTAATGGAAGGACATCCCGGTATGGCCAAGACCTCAGAAAAGATCAAGCGCTACTTCTGGTGGCCGTCTTGGAAAAAAGATATCAGAGACTTTATAATGTCCTGTGGAGTATGCGCCCAAAACAAGAGTCAAAAGGAAAGACCAGCAGGCCTCTTACGCCCTATTGACATCCCACCTCGCCCTTGGCATACGCTTTCTATGGACTTCATCACCGATCTACCTCCATGCTCCGGATACAATACGATTCTAGTAATCGTGGACTTATTCTCCAAGATGGCGCATTTCATTCCGCTCAAAGGCTTGCCAACAGCAGCAACTCTGGCCCGAGAATTTCTCGAAAACATCGTCCGACTGCACGGTTTTTCTTCGGTTCTAATTTCGGATCGAGGTAGTCAATTTATTTCTCATTTTTGGCGAAGTTGCTGTCGGTCGGCTCAAATTGATGTGAGACTATCGACCAGTCACCACCCTCAGACCGACGGACAAACCGAGAGGACCAATCAAACTCTGGAACAGTATTTACGCTGCATGCTGCAACAAACTGAAAAAACTTGGAAAGACATCCTTTGGATAGCCGAATATGCCTACTATAACTCTGTCCATTCGGGAACTGGGAAAACCCCGTTTTTTCTTTTGTACGGCAGTCACCCTCGAACCTCGGAGTTGGATCCCCTCCAAGATCTTGAAACACCAGCAGTAGACTACCTGCATTCTACAATCACCCAAGCCTTTAAGGAAGCTGTTTCTCACCTTCAAAGAGCTAAAGAACAATACAAGAAAGGAGCAGATCAACATCGGAAGGAAGCCCCTCAATATCAAGTAGGGGATCAAGTCTGGTTATCCACCAAATATCTACCTCTAAAAGGGCCACGCACATTCAACCCAAGATACCTTGGTCCCTATTCCATCACTACCATAGTAAACCCAGTAGCGGTCAAGTTGGACTTGCCCCCGCACATGAAGATACATCCGGTCTTCCACGTCTCTCTATTAAAACCCGTGCAACCTCAAACCCGACTAACTAAATCTCCAAAACCTATCCTAGTTGATGGAGAACTCGAGTTTGAAGTCAAAAGCATTCTGGACTCCAAGATCTCCAAATCTAAACTATTTTACCTAATTGACTGGAAAGGCTACGGCCCCCAAGAGAGATCCTGGGAACCTGCTGAATATGTCCACGCTCCTCGCCTAATCAAAAGATTTCACCGAACATTTCCTGACAAGCCAAAACCCCCGGAGAAGCCCGGTTTGGGAGGGGCCTTGAGGGGGGGTACTGTCATGATCTCTGCTTCCAAAAGGTCAGGGTTTTCCCAACTCCCTTGGAAGCAGATCCATAACCCAGGTTCCGAGTGCCAACCAGTCCCAATTGGGACCTTTTGGACCCAGTTCTGGCGCCAGTGGCACCAGGCTCATAAATATGCCCAGTCCCAGCGCTGGAAGCGCCGGGCTCATAATGTTTGGGTGGACTTACCTGCAGCAGACCATGCTGCTTACTTGCCTGCCAGTTGAGCCTCTGATCCTCTTCTGTTTGGAACTACTTTTCCTGTTGGGTGGGGCAGGAGCCACTCCCTAGATTCAGAACACTGGAACTCTTCTGGAAAGCAGGAACTCTTTTCTTACCTAGGCGTGGCTGTGGAAGGAGACACCTAAGCACTACAGGAGGCTATTTAAACCACACCCGATGGATGAATCTTGCTTTGCGTTATTCTGCATCCTCTGCAGCAGAACGCTCATCGTGTCTTCTGCATCTGATCCTGGGCCTAAGGAAAAAGGCTTACCATCCTGAATCCGGTCAGTCAGTCAATAAGTTTATTCGGATTCCGAAGGAAATCCATCAAACACAAAAAACATCATACAAAATCAATTACATTCCATATTCCAAAAGATAACAAAATGCACCCCATCAAAATCATTGAAGAGGGAGATAAATAAAACTAAGAGCCCCATTATCATCAAGACGTCCCCCATTACAAGGGCCTGTCCCCCAAGGAACCTGACCCATAACGTCCCAAAGGGGTAAGATTAGCACCGGACAGGGGGGAGGGTCTCAAAGTTAACCTCGGGGGGCACTCAAGGACTATTTGCGGATGAATACTAATTAGAATACCACTCCTAGGTGACCAACTAGACCCCCCACGGTGACCTAGGACCGCCCTTGCCACTCCCACGTCCCAAAATGCAAGTTCCACAGTGTCACCCTGCTGATTGTCCACTCTTGGCGTTCTGCGACACCCTGCCAAGGATTCCCTAGACACAAAATAGCAGCCTCTTACGGACCGCAGCCAATGTAGACTTTTGTTGAGGAGGGCATCCCTAGACTCCTTCCTGTCCCTTGCCAGCCTGGGTACGCCATGCAGGTACATGGTAGCTTGTCCGGTCCGGCCCAGGCCAGAGGGAGGAGGTAGCCTCTCTCCACGCCACGGGCCTTGGGCTCTCCCCTCTCCAGGAATGAGGCGTTTAGGGCCCGATTTGCTTGATGCAGTGTCCTCCCGAGATATAGGTTTTACCTTGGGTTGTGGCACCCCCATGGACACTCTGGGCTTAACACAAGTACTGGGGTTAATACCCTTGGCTGCTTGTAGATTCTCATGCACCAAGCTGGGGCAAGGTTCAGTGAACGTGGGTGACATAGGGGCCTGTTCCTGATGGTGTGCCAGGGGGTGGGCCGTGGGTGAAACGATGGGCCCTTTGCGAGCTATTGGAATGGTACAGGGCTCCCCCTCGCATTGCTTTTCCCCCTGCATTCCTGTGAGGACTGAGAGCAGATTTTTAATAACTGCCAACTCAGCCAACACTTGGATGCATACACAATTGCACACCCTGGCTGTAAAATCCCCCCCATTTGGGGGGTCAGTGGCTTGTTTTACAGCGGAATTAGGGTCATCAGGTTGTTGCTTTGGAGCCCGGAGTAAGGATGGATGAGAAAGCGAGCTGACTGAAGGGCTTAACGATGACATATAGTCGCTCCAGAGACTGCTATGATCAGAAGATAGATTCAGCGGGGGTGTGACCATAGGCGAACTGCAGGGATGCAAGCTGCCCTCGTTGAGTGAGCAGTCAGGGGTGGAGCTGGACAGGCCCACCTCTGTGCAAGAGCCAGGGTTAGAGCAAGGGACTGGGATAGGGACCGTGCTGAGGGTTCCGGGGGTAGAATTTGGTAGAGGACAGCTGCTTTCCAATATTACAGGTCCGGCCACTTCCCACTCTTGTTCCCCCTCTAGCACTTGCTCGAAATAGGGTTGGTCGGATGCAGGAATCCCAATTAAGGCACTGGGTATCGTGGGGAACTGGGATGTAGAGAGCTCGACCTCATCGGAATTCAGGGGGGCCGGGTTGGGGGGTTTGGCTGTATGACCCTGTTGGCGCTGTCTCCTGACAACCAGTATCTTGCGAGCCGATTTAGGACCGTTGACATGGGGGGCGGACGTGAGGCAAGAGGGGGGGGGGAGGAAGGGCAAAACAGAGGGAACTTTCCTTGGCTCAGCATGTGACTTCATGGACCTTAGAGACTTTAGGAGGGTCATGGTCGTCGATCTCTGTCCCCCCTTGGCAACAGTTAGATTTGGGGTTGCTTGATGACTGACTCTTAGATGATTCTTAAAAGGTCCCTCCAGGGACAGACAACATTCTCCGCGGACCACCAACACCCCGTGCCCTTGACCCGCGTAAGAATCTTGTTGGGGGCTTGTTGAGGGCTTATGGGCTTAGCTGTTACAGAGGACCTCGGGTGCTCTAAAAGAAGGTTGGCAGGAATGATGATGGCTGGCTTTTGCTCACCTTGAAGACCCCCGGAGCAGTCCAAGACATTAAAGGCCGGTCAGTCTGGTCCCCCACGGATCCGCGAACACCCTGCGGGCCGCAAACACCCGCGCCCTTTCTCCCGCGGGCTTCACCCTGGCGGGTGCGGGAGGCGAGTGGAAGTAGTGGAGGGGGCGTGGCTTCAGTATGGAGGCCCTCCTGGGCCAAGCGAAACACCCTGCGGGCCGCAAACACCCGCGCCCTTTCTCCCGCGGGCTTCACCCTGGCGGGTGCGGGAGGCGAGTGGAAGTAGTGGAGGGGGCGTGGCTTCAGTATGGAGGCCCTCCTGGGCCAAGCGAAACACCCTGCGGGCCGCAAACACCCGCGCCCTTTCTCCCGCGGGCTTCACCCTGGCGGGTGCGGGAGGCGAGTGGAAGTAGTGGAGGGGGCGTGGCTTCAGTATGGAGGCCCTCCTGGGCCAAGCGAAACACCCTGCGGGCCGCAAACACCCGCGCCCTTTCTCCCGCGGGCTTCACCCTGGCGGGTGCGGGAGGCGAGTGGAAGTAGTGGAGGGGGCGTGGCTTCAGTATGGAGGCCCTCCTGGGCCAAGCGAAACACCCTGCGGGCCGCAAACACCCGCGCCCTTTCTCCCGCGGGCTTCACCCTGGCGGGTGCGGGAGGCGAGTGGAAGTAGTGGAGGGGGCGTGGCTTCAGTATGGAGGCCCTCCTGGGCCAAGCGAAACACCCTGCGGGCCGCAAACACCCGCGCCCTTTCTCCCGCGGGCTTCACCCTGGCGGGTGCGGGAGGCGAGTGGAAGTAGTGGAGGGGGCGTGGCTTCAGTATGGAGGCCCTCCTGGGCCAAGCGAAACACCCTGCGGGCCGCAAACACCCGCGCCCTTTCTCCCGCGGGCTTCACCCTGGCGGGTGCGGGAGGCGAGTGGAAGTAGTGGAGGGGGCGTGGCTTCAGTATGGAGGCCCTCCTGGGCCAAGCGAAACACCCTGCGGGCCGCAAACACCCGCGCCCTTTCTCCCGCGGGCTTCAATCCAGTCTTCAGCAACACCTATAAAGACAAGAAAGAACAGGTTAGCATTACGGTCTTCAGTGACAGCTCTTCACTTACCTGTTCCATCAGCTGTCACCAACGCCTCGCGCTGCATTCCGGCATCTGAAAGACAAAGGCTTACCTACTCTTCGCACTCTCCGGAGGCCTTCGGCGCTGCATCCCGCATCTGAAAGACAAAACAAGGTGCGTTTAAAGACATTGGGGAACTTTAATACTCACGTGCCATTACTCCTTTCCACATCTAACCCAGTGGGTATTCCGGCACCCTGCAGCCGCTCCGAACTTGTACCTGCAAAATAGAAAGACAGTTAGAGCGCATCGTGAAGCAGGCAACAAGCGCTTACTTACATGCTTCCAGGCGCTTCTATTCATCACACGGGCTCCATCTTCAACTCACTGCAGCCCGTCATCCGCCATCGCCGGAACCCTGCAAAACAAGAAACATCATTACTAAAGACTTTAAAGACATTAGAATTACTCGAAACTTACCGTTCGTGCAGTAAACAACGGACAGCAGTCCTCTGAAGTCAAGAGGCCTGCTCCCCTTATCCAGTGAAGAAACTGGTTACAGCACCCTGCCCCGAGGCAGATGGAGAGCACGGCGTTCACTTACCTAAGGTGAGAGCGTTAACCTTTGGGGTTCTACAGGAGAAGAGAAAGGGAAGAAGAGAGAGACATTCAATAACCCAGTTCCTTAATCCCATATTTTCTATCTGCAGACATCTTACCCTTCAAGTCAGACATACAGTGCACAGAGGTCCAGCCCAAAGAGCCAGCCGTGTGTTACACATCACCTTTGCAGATACGGTATACGCCCAGTCAAGACCGGCGCCTCTACGGGAATCAGGTGAGCGTTACAGGAACACAAACAGACCAACAGTGGGTAGAGTGCGCAGACCGATAATATTCACCAGAAGCAAAAAAAGTTTACTATCCTGACCTGCTTTCACCTGGCTCCTAGACCACTACGGCCACTCTTCTGCCTCTGAGAAAACTCATGCTATAGACTAAGGCAGGACTTTGATGATAAGGCTTCTGTTTTGAAATTATAACACATGTAAAAGTACTTACTTGTAAATGAGTTAGTGTTGTAACTTTATCTCTAAAATAGAATGCATTACAATGGCCCTCATTAGGACTCAGGCGGAAAACCATGATGCTAATAGCACCATGGTCGATGCCGGAGTCCGCCATGGCGGAATGGGGAATTACCACCGCAATCCAAGGTTGGCGGGGCGGTGATTCCCCATGCCACCATGGCCCTTCCCCATGCCCATTTTTGCCCCATAGGGCATAATGGGAATGGGGAAGGCGGTAAGTACGGTACTGCAAATTGCGGTACCGTACTTACCTCGAGAGTCCCTTTGCGGGCCCCTACTTTAACGGCTGGTCTAGACCAGCCGTTAAGGTCGGGTCCCGCAAAGGGACCTCGTTGTAAGGAGTTAAGGGTTTAAGGGCGCCGACCCCTTTTACGGCGCTGTTAACCACTTAATGCCTGGGTCCTAATGAGGCCCAATGTGTCTAAAAGTTAATACTTACCTTTAGGTTGCTTGATGCTTCTTTAAAAACTATTGAAGTTATTTTACTAACTTTGAATTGTGGTTCACACTTCTAAAAAGTAATAGAGCTGGTAGAGTTTTATCATTTCTAAAGTGAACAGGCCTCATCACGAGTTGGGTGGTAGCCCTTAAATGCAGCGGTAATGCTATTACTGTCGCATTTAAGGGTGCGCCCGATCATGATTCTGGCAGCATTTACCCCCAGCTTTAATGCACCAACTTAACGCCTATTTTTAAGCGCAATTAGCGCTGCGCTATTAGCATGGGCTAATTGCGCCAAAAATGCCCCATTAGGTCCAATGGACCCAGTGGGGATTGTGGAATACCCATTAGCGCCCAACCCTTGATCCGGTGCTAATGGCGCTGGACTGGGTGGTGGTAACGCTATTAGCCGAGGCGGTACCCCAGTGGTAATACTGCCGGGATACCGTCCAACTCGTGATGAGGCCCAATGAGTGTAAAAGCCTTGACTACTGATTGTATCCAAAATAAGGTTATACTTTGGGTGACATCCCATAAGTATTGAGTTGTTTTTTTAAATTTTGTTTCATGATATGTCATAGTACTTGCTTCCCCAAAATTTATCTTGGCCTACTTGTGTTTAAATAAACCCTTTATTTTTAAAATACATAGGCCCTCATTACAACACCGGCACTAAACCATGGCGCTATTAGCACCATGGTTGGTGCCGGTGTTGTAACGGGTCCGCCATGGTTCAACGGGGAATTACCACCCCATTCCAAGGTTGGCGGGGCGGTAATTCCCCATTGAACCATGGCCCTTCCCCATTCCCATTTTTGCCCCATAGGGCTCTATGGGAATGGGGAAGGCGCTAAGTACGGTACCGCAAACTGCGGTACCGTACTTAGCACCAAGGTCCCGTTGCGGGTCCCTACTTTAACGGCTGGTGTAGACCAGCCATTAAGGTCGGGTCCCGCAATGGGACCTCGTAATCAGGCGCTAATGGGTTAACGACACCGCAGCCTTTTACGGCGCCGTTAACCCATTAGCGCCAGGATCGTAATGAGGCCCATAGTGTTTCAGTGTTTCTTTCGACCATATGTATGCTACAATTTCTATGTACCTTTCAACAGCCTTCTCTCCTTCCTAATATAAGCCTGGCTGCTCTGTCTACTCTCCCAAATGTTCTCGGGTGGTTCAGCCTTATACTAAGAGTGGAGTTTTGTACTGCCTCAGATATGGTTTTATGAAGCCCTTAGTTGGACTTAATATCTTCCTTAAAACTCATATATCCCTCCACATCATCATTATCATCATCAAAAACAGCATTTCTTGACAGACCATCTGCAAGAGCAGTCTTCTTCCCTGGCACAGGCTCAACAATAAATTCCAAGCTCTGTAATCTTGACTCCCATTTGACAATTTTCAGGACAGAGTCCAATCCTCTTATTGAAAATTGTAACAAGTGGCTTGTGATCAGTTCTTACTACAAATAGTCTCCCATACAGATAGACTTTGAACTTCATGATGGCCCACACTCCAGCTAGAGCCTCCTGCTCAATCACGGAATAGCGTTTGTTCACATACTTTAGCGTCATGGACGCAAACACCACTGTCTTCTCTCTACCAGCATCCTCCTGCATTAAAACCGCTCCTAAACTCAATTCACACGCATCAGTGTAAACTCACATTTTGAGGTGTTCAATAAAATGCCTGATGCGGTCATGGTTGTTTTCTGGTGCCTTATAAGTATCACATAAAATAAAAATAAATAAATAAAAACCTGCCAATATAGGAGACCTTATACTTCACTATGAAACTCACTGTCACACACACTGGTCCACAGAAACCTTTCACATTTCCAGGTGAGTCTCCTCATGCAGCATGTTTTGTTCAATGGGCCCTTAATAAACTTGTCATAATGCTCGATTAGCCCAAGAAGTGATATGCATTCCATTTAGGTCTTTGGAACGGCCATCTCTGCAATAGCTTTGACTGCACTATTCTCTTGTTTGACACCACCTTCAGACAAAGTGTAGCCTAGGTAATCTACCTCTGACATTCAGAACTTACTTTTCTCAAGTGTTCGCTTGAGACCAGCCTCCCCTAACCTCCTTAACACCAAATGCAATTTGCGGTCATGCTCAGACTGACCAAAACTAAAAATCTAAATATCGTCTTGGTAAAATTTAACACCATCAATCTTCTCAAGAGTACATTGCATCACCTTTTGAAATACATGAGGTGGCTGATATCAATCCAAATGGCATTCTCACGCACTTAAACATTCCCATCTGTGTGATAAAAGTTGTGACATCTGGATGTAGCCTGACTTAGTGGTACGCAGACTTGAGATCAAGAAGAGAAAACATTCTTGCTCCAGATATATGTGATGCTTGAACTAAAATGGCGCTGGTGCACAATGCATTCTGGGAGCGCTTGGAGCCATGATGGATATTTACTTCATGCCGCAGTGAAAAGCTGCACATATTTTTCTGAGTGTTAGATTCACGGTGCTGAGAAAAACATGCTTTCAAAACCTGGTATGCGGTCAAGGACATTTCTGCTGGGAAAGGTAACTTTGTTATGGTTTGCTACTGTTCTCCTTGGAGCGTGTTTTTAGAGAAGGGGGCACTGCGCTTCTTGGGGGGAGCTCTCGATTGACCCAGCTGGCAACCGACGGCTGTACCTCAACTGCGCAAGTGCAATTTCCAGAAGATTCTAGAATTGACTCCCCTTTGTGGAGTGTGTATATATGCGGAAGCCCGGAGGTGGTCAGGTGAGACTTCAGCCGGAGAAGGACGCTTACGTCCGGCCCTCCTGTGAGCTGTGGTGCTCTCGGCCTGGCTGTTCCCGGGGTCTTCCAGCCGCTTCTGGGCGAGATGAGGAATCCTGTTACGCTCACGGTGATGTATTTCCTTTTGAATTATTTTCTTCTTCTGTGATTTATGTGCATATTATTTTTGTGAGTTATTTCTATGTACTTCTAAGCCTTGAATAAATAGCTGTATAAGAGCTGATTATCTTCTAAGAATGCGTGGCTGTGAGTTATTGCGTCTATCTACGTTCAAAGTATTTGCTCTGTAATTGCATTGGTGATTTATGTTTGTTCCGTGCACTTTGGGAATACAATATATCAGTAATACATTCATCTATTCTTGGTAACAGAAATCACTCTGCTACCACACACTTGACTTCTCTAAAATCAATACATAGCATAACAACCCCATGGACTTTCGTCACAATGATAATGGGACTCACCCATTCTGATGCATCGCAATGAGTGTGTAGTCGGCTCCACTTTCAATCAACATCAACACTCCCACTTCATTCACATCAACTATTACTCTCTGCTTCTTTATCCTGGAGCCCATAATCGCATTCACTGCATGAATGATCCTGAGGCCTTCCTGTAAGGCTGAATCAGAATCTTCATCATCATCCTCATGAACACTCCCAGACCTATAAGAGGCCTGCTACTCTATCTCCCATCCTATCCCTCTCACTAAGTTGAGTAGGAAGAAGTTCAAGAAGGACATCCTGGTCTCCAAACCAGGCCTTTGTATCAGTGATACCTACATCAGTGCTTCATCCAGACAGACCCTCGCCAATATTCTCTTGGTCGTTCCCTCTCCAGATCTATGGACCCATCATATTGTCTCTGTTCTCCCTCCTTTCTCCTCCTCTCCCATTAATGGTGGCACTTGGTGGGAGGTCCTCTTGGCCTCCTTCCACTCCTTCATTAATGTCTGTCTGAATGGCAGTGCCTTGGTCCAGAGCCTTCAGCCCATCTCCTCCTTCTGGATAGACATTTCCTGCATCTTATCAACTTCCTTCCTTCTCCTGCTACTCCTATTAGCATATCTCCCTTGCCACCCTCGGCCTCCACCTCTCTGGCTTCCTCGCCATCCACAACCTCTTTGGCTCCTCTGCCACTTCCGTTGGGTACCTCGCTCCCTTGTACCCCTCTGCGGAAGCCTTTTAAAGGTGGTAACCTGCTCCACATTTCTACCCTCAACTCCTGCTCTGCTGTCAAACACTCCTCTGACATCTGCCACCTCCTTGAACTCCTGGATCTAGATGCACTTGCTACTCCTGACGTATGGTTTAAGGCCAGCTCTGTCACAAGTTTTGATACACTCTTCCCTGTGGGTTACAAGATGCTCTCCTAGCCCAGGCCCAACAGTCCCAGGGGTGGAGTGGCCCTGATCTTTCCCAAGTGGATCCCTGCCTCCATCATTCCCAGTCAAACATACTCCTCCTTTGAAAGCCTGGTCTGTAGGCTCTCTATCTCTCCTGGCTTCTCTCTGACCCTAGTCTCCTTCTACAGGCCACCTGGCCAGGCCACCCTCTTCCTTTCTGAATGGGCTGACCTCACTTCTTCTCTCCTTTCTTCTACCTCCCATCTTATCCTCCTTGGGCATCTCAACATCCACCTGGACTCTCCTGACTCCTCAGGGTTTTTCCACAACCTCTGCGACTCTCTCACTATTCTTCCCTCTGGCCCGACTCATTCTGCCGGGCACACCTTGGATGCTCTCATCTTTTCAGACATCCCCTTCTCAAATCCTCTCACTACTCCTCTCTCACGGACTGACCACTTTCTCCTTTCTTCTCACTTGACGTTTCCTGTCCCCCTGGCAAAGGCTCACCCAGCAATGCCACCTTCCATCGGAGTCATTCGACCTATGAAGCGAGGATCATTAGCCACCTTTGCTGCCACTTTCTCTCTACTTCCTTCTCCTGCAGCTGACTCCCATCCTGACACAGCCCTTTCCAATCTTCACCTTTCCATCTCTAACACACTGGATATCTTAGCCCCTATCATGAGAATCTGCATGAAGCCTCCAAAAAATGCAACTCTTAGTATAACGCTGAATTAGCCGTTCTGAAATGGAAATGGGGAGCTTCAGGTACACCCTCTGACAAAATGGCCTGCCGCCTGCTCCAAAGGCAATACAGACTTTCCATCCTCTCTAAAAAAGAGGGTCTATATTCAAGCCTGCATCTTCGCTCCGTCTAACAACATGGCCGAACTATTCAAAATCTGCAAGGAGCTGGCCAATCCTACTGCAGTATCTTCCGCTTTTAATCCTACCCAAGTGCTTTGCTCGGCCTTGGCCTCCCATTTCACTTCTAAAACCCAGGACATCTTGCCCTCACTCTGTTCTTCTCTCGTCCCACCCTCTACATCTCTCTGGACATCCTTGACCGCACCCTCTCCTCCCTCTCTCCTGTCACACCTGATGAGGTTTCCAGACTAGTCCGGTCTGTGAAAGTCTCATCCAAACAGGTGTCACCCTGCCCCTCCAGAATCATTAAGGACAACATTGGATCACTCGCTCCAGCCATGGCTGATTCTTGCAACCACTCCTTCGCCAATGGAATGATCCCCTCTCCTCTCAAGCACTCCCTTGTGCACCCCCTTCTAAAAGAAATTCTGCTGACCCTTCCATTCTGGCAAACAATCGCCTGGTCTCTTTCACTCCTTTCCTGGGCAAACTCCTGGAGAAGTTGGCTCCGAGCTTACTCTACACATCAAAGCGGTTGGTTGTCTCCATGACCATCAGTCTGGCTTCAGATCAGCCAGAGGCACAGAAACTGCTCTCATGATCCCCCGTCAAGATCTGCTGTCTACCTTTGACTCTAACTCTCCCTCTGGCCTCATTCTCCTTTACCATTCGTATGCTTTTGACACGGTGAACCACAACATCCTGATCACTCGTCTCTGTGATACTCTGGGCATCACGGATCAGGCTCTGGTGTGGCTGTCCTCTTTGACCGACGTTCCCAGGTTGAACTTGCATCCTTCCTCTCCACCACCACACTCTCCACATGTGGTGTTCCCCAGGGCTCTATCCTCTCCCCCTGGTTTTTGAATGTCTATCTGGTCCGTGGCCCTCCTGATCTCTACCTTTTCCTCTAACTTTCAGTGTACGTAGATAACACGCAGCTCTCTTTCAGGCTACCCTCGGCCTCCTCCTCCTACATACCTGACTGCCTATCTGCTATTTAGGTATGGTGCACCTCTAATGATCTCTGCCTTAATGCCAGAAAGATGGAGATCTTTCTCATTGGGACCCCTGCTCCTGATTTTCCCCTCTCACTCTGGTCGGTCTCCCTTGGCCCTATGCCCTCACCCTCTTGTGAGGCAATAACACCTTGGGGTAATCTTTGACTCCACTCTCTCCTTCTCACCACACATCACAGGCATTGCCAAAAAGGCCCAATTCCAACTGAACCTCCTTGGAGGTGTTCTTCCTTTTCTCACATTTCCCCAGAAGCTCACTGTGTTCAGAGCCCTGTTCCTCTCTCTAGGTTGGATTACTACAACACTGTCTTTCTTGACCTACCTAACTTTACCCTTCGCCCTCTTCAACTCATCCAGAACAGGACTGTAAGACTTATCCTTGGCCTCAAGCCCAGGGACTGCATCTCTCCAGCTATGAAATCCCTCCACTGGCTCCCGGTGGGTGCAAGGATTAGGTTTAAGACCCTCTGCATCGTCCACAAGGCATCCTGGGGCCCGGGCCCTTACTATCTCCAACGCTTTCTTCCTAAGTACCTTCCTACTAGAACCCTCTGTTCGTCTACTTCCAATTCTCTGTGGATGAGTCACTTCTCCAAGCAGAGACTGGGTGGTAGATGTCTCTCCTCTGCAGGTGCCTCCCTCTTGAATGGTCTCCCTGTCGCTCTATGCCTTGGGCCGGATCTCCTTAAGTTCCGGAGCTCCTCAAGACCTTCCTTTTCTCCTCTTCCTTCTCTTTGCTTCTCCTCTGTTAACCTTTCCCCATCATTATGCTGTCTGTCTGCTTGGTGCTCCTCTGAGTCATCTAAAACACCAGGCCCCACATGCCCCCCTCCAGTCTCACTGCACTTGCCTTCTGGCCTTCCTGGAGTGCCTCCTGGACTACTTTGCATTACCTGGGTGTGATTCCCTTGGGAGGCCCAGTCCTCCTTGCACTTAACTCAGGGCCCTACTGCTTAGGGTGAACTTCTACCCATTCCCCTCCCCTGTGCACTGTCAAAATCTACATGTTACTAGGCCTAGAACATTTTTTGTCTTGTTCTGCCTTGTCCCCCTCCTTGCCTGGTTGCGCCTTGAAACACTTGTGTATAGGTGCATTATAAATAATGTATCAATCAAAACCAATCAAACCTGCAGCACTTGGCTAAGTGGCCTCTCCTGCCACATAAACTGCATTCAACATAAACACCCATGCATTCCTTATCATTTTCAGAATCTGCCACACCTGAAACATCCTTTTTGCTGTCAATCAAATTGCCTACATATCTGACCACACGAGTCCCACACTTATTTTTGTGTCACATGGCTGTTGCCTCTAGCATTGTCCTTATTCCTCCAATCATTTCTCCCATCACCCTCCCTCTTGGGCCCTAAACACTGATCCATAATAACTTTCCCTTTCAACACAACGTAATGCTCTCCAGAACTCTTGCCTTCTTCCTTGCCAAGCTGCTTAGTGCAATGTGCAGCGTGCTCTACTTGCTTGTCAATTTCAAGGGCACAGTCAAGATTGGGGTCTCCTTCCATAACTCTTCTCTGATATGTTCATCAGCACATTTTATCATCAGCTAATGCCTGGGATGTTCCTCCTGACAGTGCTCAAATTGGCACTTGATTGATTGACCTCTCAAGATAGTAGCAACGCCTTCAATTGTTTCTAATTCTTTCGGTTCTCTGGTGGCAAAGTTATATCTTGCCAAAATGTTATTTTCTTTGACTTCAAAATGGTTATCCAGTTTTGCAATGCTAATGTCAAAACTGTTCATCAGAGGGGGCTGTGGGGGCTGTGGGAACCTTTCGTATATTTCCGGCCTTGCCTGACCCTGACAGTGATACAAAAGTGCATCCTTCCACTCAATAGCGTAATTGGATCGATACACAGCCAGAACAAACTTCATAAATTCTTCTTTCTAATCTTTCCACCTCCTGCATGTGGTGAAAATTCCATAATGTGTGTTGTATGACACTAAGCACAGTAGACCTTATGATGAGGAGGCACTAGTCAGTGTGCACTTGACAGTTTAGTTTCAAAGGAATATGAGAGGTAATGTGTGACCACTTCACTCCACATGACCTCCACGTTTCCTACTCTTCACATTTTATTTCACTCTTTGTTGAAGTACTGAGACGAAGGAGAGGAGCCATGATTCAATAATATGTCCATGATTCATGGAACAAATGTGCGCCAAAAATCTTGGCGCAAGCCAGAATAAGCAAGCACACGCGCACGCATCCGATTCATGGAAGGGCCTGCGCATGTTCACTGCGGGATGTGCGCCAAATCCGAACGCGGCACGCACGGGCGCACACGTCACAGCAACATCCAGAACGCTGTGCGTGACATGCACAACGTCGGTGCACACACCTAAAAGGGGGCAGGACACGGGACGTAACATGTGGAATGGGGAACAACGTGTGAAAAAGAAGGCGTAACTGGGGAAGTACTGCAGGAAAATACATGGAACGCCCACACGCACGCGAACAACATGCATTCATGGAATCGAATACGGGAAACGCTTAAAGACTCGCACAGGCGTCAACACATCCACCACATGAAGACAGGCGGGAGCGTCCCCATGCGCAGTATAAAAGTGCGCGCAAACAACAAACATGTATATACAGCTACGATGAATGCCCCATTTGTCGCAGCACTGATCGTGGGACACCGCAGGAAGAGGAGAATAGCCAGGCCCCGCATTTATTTTCCCCGGACTAGCCTTTTTGGAATTCTGGACGACCAGGTCTATCGCAGGTATAGGTTTCCACCTCGTATCATCCTAGACATGGTCAGGGAGTGGGAAGATGACCTTACATCCCCCACCCTGTGCTCCCAAGCATTTAGCCCCTTGGAGAAGGTGCTCAATGTCCTGCATTTTTTGGCCGCTGGGTCATTTCAGTGGATAACTGCCATAGTGGTGGGGGTCTCACAGGCCACACAGTCACTCTATCTACACCAGATGTTGGCAATCATGACTGCACGCCCCTCAGTCCGCAGGCACATATGCATGCCCAGAACACCCGCAGAAAGGCAGGCCGTGGTCCAGAACTTTTACAGGGTGGCACACTTCCCCAAAGTGCTCGGTGCCATAGATTGCACCCATGTGTCCCTACGTCCACCTAGGGCCACTGAGCACATCTATCATAACCGCAAGCACTGGCATTCCATCAACGTGCAGGTTGTATGCGATGCCAAGGGAATCATCACCTCTGTCTATGCAAACTACCCTGGCTCTACCCATGACAGTTTCATATACAGAATGTCCGCCCTGAGCTGGGCCCTGGAAGCTGGGAAGCACGGTGACACATGGCTCCTAGGTGAGTACAAATGCCTGTGCACATGCATGCATGTCACACACAGACAAATACACAAACCCAACTAATCACAACCATTATCACCTCCCCAGGGGACAGTGCCTACCCTCTGAGCAACCACATGATGACTCCAATATGGAACCCCACCATACCACCCCAGGTAAGATACAATGCTGCCCATATTGCAACCAGGGGCATGGTGGAGTGCACATTCGGAGTGCTCAAGTCACGCTTCCACTCCCTTGACCGCTCTGGCGGCCAGCTACTATATGCACCCCCAGTAGTGTGCAGGATCATTGTGGCAGCATGTGTCCTGCACAATGTTGCAACATGGCAGGGTGTACATGTGGACATGGTGGTGCCCCCATATCCCCAACCACAGGCACAGGCGCTGCCCATGGGAGGGGAAAGGGCACGTGGCGAGGCAGCCCGGACCCAGCTTGTGGCCACATTTTTCACCCAAACTCCCACCCCGGCAGAGTGCACACAGGCCTGGCACATAGCAGGTGACAATCGATGATGACAAAGAGACAGTCAACTGTCACAACCTTACCACCCTGAGAATGTTGCCATGGAAGTGCTACATTGTGTGCATCCCTAGCTACTTAAACATAACCAATCCCGTGTGACCAAAAGGAACACATGCAAGGTGTGTATCACCCCCCCCCTGCAAAACAGGCCCTGACAATCCCTGGTATGTAACCCAAAGCCTCCCAACCCACATCACCCTTGTCTGCCACACCATGACATGGCATGCAATAGCAAAAGCCCAACACATGACCAATAAGATACGATGTGACATGTGATAAATGGAAGTGGCCCGAGACAATGATGCCTGACATGGAATCAGATGAAATGACTGATCAACAACCTCCCACATATACCAAGTCATACAAAAAGGCTTTCCACCAGTCGTAGCATGAACACAACACTGAATGCCTGTTCATATGCACATTGGGCAAGGCAAAAGTGCTACTCCCGAAACTGTGTGCTGTGTGTGTCTCCTGCAACACACTGCTCAGCACAAAGCACAGTGAGCAGCAGTTGTGTTGGGGATAGACCTTGAGCATCACATTAAAAGGACAAACAAAATAAATAACCTATTGACGCATCTACAGGATCCCCAAATGGAAATAGATCATGCGCTGCAGGGACACAGCGTGCCAGAGAAGGCAATCTGTGTGCACCTGTGGGCATGGAAGTGTGGTTGTACGTGTGGTGGAGCATTGTGCAACTGTGTGTGTCAGTAGGGACATGCACTCAATATATGCATGTGAAATCAAGTGACCCTCAGTGTCCTTTACACATCACATGTGAACATTGCCCATGTGTACACCCCATCATGTCAAACCACACCAATCCCCTGACACCTGAAAAGTAAACACAACACAGGAACAGGCATTGATCAGCAGAACACATCATGTACGTAGTACACCACAATTACAATGTCAGAGTGCCCAAACACTGTAGCCCAAGCCAACTGTCCAACAACAAAAGGCCCTCCCCCCTCATTTACACATCACCATGACCTTCTGAACAACTGTGTCTGGGGTATGTAGCCTTCTTCCTTCAAGTCTACCTGGCTACAGGATCACCCTACCCCTTGGTCTCCATGTTCCACCTTGCATGTAAATAGGGTCCAGCCCCCTCAGAGGCCACCTTGACTGGTAAAAATACCAAATCGCAGAGAACTCCAAGGAGCCAAACCCCCAAACCAGGGAAAAAGCCTGTAGGCACCAAGAAACCCTGGAAGAGTCTCCAGTAGATGAATTGAAGTAGCAGAAAATGTCAAAGCACATGTCCAAGCAGAATGATAGAACATCCAAGGTAGCACAACAACCAAGGTAGTACAGTTCAACAATGGTTCAACAGGATGGGTACCATTTTCTGTAGATAATATACAATGAGGATGCAACAACTGATGGGTAGTGTCACAGCTCCGGTCTCCAGGTGCAGGAGTGGCACAAACCAACCACCCCCTCTGTGGTCTGGGTGCCTGCAAGGTCAAACTTACACAGGCCTCCGAGACCCCGGCGGGGAAGGAGGGTCAGGGATCTGTTGTTTGGACAGGCATTGGTATTCAGGATAATCGGAAAGAGGGGCAGGAGAGGGGAGTTGGATTGGCAAGGGAAAGTAGGCAAAATACAAAATACAACTATTGACAATAACACATACTCAATCAGAGAAACCATGTTCATCATGCACATTGTATCAAATGAGTCAAATGCAAGCCAAAGAGAGACTTATCTCTGTGGTGAGTGCTGGCCTCCTGCCTGCGCACTCTTAGGTCCTGTAACTGGAGCAGTTTAATGCTGCAAAGAGAGCGTGAGTAACTAATCTGTGTGTATTTACAACACACACACAACACCATGCAATACCCCAAAGTAAGTGACTTCTCCACAAACAAACACTCTTGTCTGCTGCTTTGTACGTATACGTTAGCTTGCCCCCGTGATGGTTCATACACTGTCAATGCAGTAAGGCAGGTGCACGTGGACGCACGTGAAAGGGAAGAGCAATGCGTCAAGAATCACACATGATAGAATGGTCCCTGGGTGAGCTGCTAGACGCGTATAGTGAGGTGCGACTTCAGTACAAGTTGTGTTCTGGCAGCCGCAGGTTTCAATATGTAGTGCACGTGGCAATTTGCGCATGCAAACAATATGCACTGCACACAAGTCTGTGCCTCGCTGGGTGTCCCTGTGTGCTGTATTAGTTTCTGGCTAGGAACACTACTGCGCTAATAACTCAGCTTCTATGGAGCAGGGGGGACTCGAGGATATGTTCGACAGCCCCTGCATGTGCCCCTGACAACTTGTAAAGCTACTTGGCATTTGTCCCTCAACGCATTTTATCTGTACTGTGCGCTTCTACAACAATGCCTGGACAAGCTCCCCAGCACTGGTGCTACTTTGCATGCATGTGCAAGTGGCCTGGTGGAAGGTTGGCTGCGGTGTGGCCCCTTGTGCTGCTAAACTTGCTTGGAGCTCCGGGAAACACGTCTGCTTCTGTCGGACGTCTGAGCACAAGCCCTGTGCTTCTGCTTGCGCACACATGCGCACGTCTGCACCACCGAACGTGGCCAGGTTTCAGTAGTTCTTGGCCCTGTGTCTGCTGGCAAAGGTAGTCTGGAGGCTCATTTTCCTGCAGAAAGCGCATAAAAGATATTAATAAGGCTGGAAAGTTCCCTGTGTGTGTGTCTTCATGCTGGTTGTAACTGGGCCATGTTAGAGACCTACATCCGAACTCCTCCCACCATCAGTGTGACTTTGACAGGCAAAGGGTGCAGGCTACTGTCTACAGCATGAAGTGCATCACGCACATATACAGGTAAGAAAAGAACATACATCACAATCCACATCAATTAATGGAGATATCAATCATGTACTCACCCAAATTGATTACAGACATGGCGTGGATAAAACCCACTCAATCCCCACTAGGGGTGTTAACACAAGTAGTAGAGCAGCAGACAGGCCACAGATATGACGAAAGTCCAAAGCCCTTGTATAAATGATTGTTACACCGAACCATCCTTGCGAGCCCATGGATAAGGGAAGCAGGAGTGGCCTATGTGAGTCAGGACCCCAAGCTGCAAACACATACACTAGACAAGCTTGAAAGGCCCAGCTGGAACAGACAGTGGATGCTTTCAAAAGCCACAAAGCACCACACTGTCACATGAATGCACAATAGACAAGCGATTTTAAACTATATTAACAAATTAAACTAACTATAAAAAACCTATATTACCTAATTAAACTAACTATCAAAAACCATATTAACTAATTAAACTAACAATAAAAATCAAAAATGGCCACATACGACCTGGGGGGGAAGGCACCCAGGAGGGGGGAGGTACAGGGTGCACCTCAACACCTGTAACGCTCACCTGATTCCCGCAGAGGCGCCGGTCTTGACTGGGTGAATGCCGTATCTTCAAAGGTGATGTGTAACACACGGTTGGCTCTTTGGGCTGGACCTCTGTGCACTGTATGTCTGACTCGAAGAGTAAGATGTCTGCAGATAGAAAATATGGGATTAATGAACTGGGGTATTGGGTGCCTCTCTCCTCTTCCCTTTCTCTTCTCCTGTAGAACCCCAAAGGTTAACGCCCTCACCTTAGGTAAGTGAACGCCGAGCTCTCCATCTGCCTCAGGGCAGGGTGCCGTAACCAGTTTCTTCACTGGATAAGGGTGCAGGCCTCTTGACCTCAGAGGACTGCTGTCCGTCGTTAACTGCACGAACGGTAAGTTCTGGGCACTTCAAATGTCTTAAAAGTCTTTTGTAATGATATCTCTTGTTTTGCAGGGTTCCGGTGATGGCGGATGGCGGGCTGATGAGAGTTGAGGATCGAACCCGCGTGAGGAATAGAAGCGCCTGGAAGCACGTAAGTAAGCGCTTGTAGCCTGCTTCACGATGCGCACTAACTGTCCCTTTTATCTTGCAGGTACAAGTTCGGAGCTTTAGAGAAGCTGAAGGGTGCTGGAATACCCACTGGATTCGGCGTGGGAAGGAGTAATGGCACGTGAGTAATAAAGTTGCCCAATGTCTTTAAACGCACCTTCTTTTGTCTTTCAGATGCGGGATGCAGCGCCGAAGGCCTCCGGAGAGTGCGAAGAGCTGGTAAGCTTTTGTCTTTCAGATGCCGGAATGCAGTGCGAAGACCTCCGGAGCATGCGAAGAGTAGGTAAGCCTTTGTCTTTCAGATGCCGGAATGCAGCGCGAGGCGTTGGTGACAGCCGATGGACCAGGTAAGAGATGCGCTGCCACTGAAGACCGTAGTGCTAACCTGTTCTTTCTTTGTCTTTACAGGTGCTGCTGAAGACTGGATTCCAGGATGGTAAGCCTTTGTTCCCTTAGGCCCAGGATCAGAAGCAGAAGACACAATGAGCATTCTGCTGCGGAGAATGCAGAATAACGCAAAGCAAGATTCATCCATCGGGTGTGGTTTAAATAGCCTCCTGTAGTGCTTAGGTGTCTCCTTCCACAGCCTCGCCTAGGTAAGAAAAGAGTTCCTGCTTTCCAGAAGAGTTCCAGTGTTCTGAACCTAGGGAGTGGCTCCTGCCCCACCCAACAGGAAAAGTAGTCCCAAACAGAAGAGGATCAGGGGCTCAACTGGCAGGTAAGTAAGCAGCATGGTCTGCTGCAGGTAAGTCCACCCAAGCATTATGAGCCCGGCGCTTCCAGCGCTGGGACTGGGCATCTTTATGAGCCTGGTGCCACTGGCGCCAGGACAGGGTCCAAAAGGTCCCAATTGGGACTGGCTGGCACTCGGAACCGGGGTTATGGGTCTGCTTCCAAGGGAGTCGGGCAAGTCCTGATCTTTTGGAAGCAGTGATCATGACAACACCCAAATGCGATGATGTTGAGACAAAAAAAAAAAACCTCCATGGGCTCAACGCCTGCACAGCCGGACCTGTGTGGGAGATATCTCGTCGTCCTCATCACCATCTGGCTGAAAAGGTTGATGTGGCACAGTACCCTGACCACGCCTAGGCGCAGCTTTCCCATCGTCGGCATCAAGTCTGCGGGACAGGTGAGCCTGGTTCTGTGCGGCGATGACACGTAGGTCAAGGTCAGCATGTAGAACCTCACATGATACGCGTGCTTCCTCTTGAAAGGTAACACGTGTAACACTGAGTTCTTCCTGCATGGCCTGGCTGGACAACTGGTACACCTCCCGGCAAGCATGTAGCTCAGCCGAGATGGTATTCTCTAGCTGCTCCAACCTCTCCTCTGACTGCCTCCTCTGGGATATCATGAACACAGCCAGAGTAGATTTGAGGGATTCATAGTTAACCTCATGGCCTCCATGTGTTCCTCTGTGTGAGCAGCAATTGCTTGACGCAAAGACACCATTTCAGGCCGGCGTGCCCTGTCTGAGGCCACCATGCTCAGCCTGAGCGAGCGGGCCGTGGACTGTGCTGCCCGCTGCTGGAGTTCCACCTGCTCAGCAGGGGGGAGCACGGATTGGGCCACACGTTCCATGCTCTCAGCAATGTTATCAATTGCTACCCCCTGGTGTTCTGAATTGGCATTAGACAAAAGGGCAAATTCTACAAAATTAACAGAATATTACCTTTAGTAGATTATGTTCACACAATAGATGGGCAATATACATCTGTGTTGTTCGCAGCCAAGTAAGAACCAAAGGAGGTCCAGTCGGCACAACCCAAATGACTGTGGTACGGACTACAATTTCAGCTAATATCTAGCTTGAGATCGAGAAAGATGTAAAAACAAGGCTGTGGCAGAAGACGGAAGGATAAAACAAGAAATATACTATCCCTGCCTAATGTGCGTTCTCAACTAGGTTGCGGTGTTACAGCGCCTGTCTAAAAAGTGACAGAATAAGAGTCAAATTACCAACTTCTATGGTATGTAATACATCCAGCCTTGTAGGTCCTTGTAGGTCCTATACCACTTTCTTCCAAATCTGGTACAGATGGGAGAAACTGTAATTTAAAAGAAGAGGCGCACCAGGGGTATTGAAGAGGATATGTATCCCTCCAAAAACTCATCTGGCAGCTAATGGGGTAAACAGTCCTTTAATAGCCCACAGATTTGTCACACTGACCCTGGATTGCTAGGGTTAAAAATACACAAAAACAATTGAAGAAGGAGAAAATCCTTATTCTTAAAAATAATACACAAAAACAATACAGTCACAACTTCCCTTCCAAGGCTCGTTTTAATTAGAGGGGAGTCGGACAATGTAAAAAGGTTTGGTCAAACAATCACAAATAGGCTAACTGTTGCCTTTTTTAGATGTAGCAAACACCGTCGACCGGTTTCAGTGGCATGACTTCATTACAACCACATTCATCAGGACAGTCTTAGCTTCCTCAGAACTGGTGTATTTTGTGATTTAACAGCCAGTAAATGAGGAACAAAAATACGGAAGGTGGAATTGTACTTTACCACCTTGCAGTAGGTGTCAATGGACTGGAACAGTCTAGGAGGGAGCCTGTAGGATCAAAACAAAATAATCCACAGTCACAATGCGGCTGCTAGGTTCCATGCATTGGATTATGAATAGACCACAAACTAAGTGTCATTCATCTATGCAGACAAAGTCTGTTAAAACCACACTACATCATTCAATCTTAGTATATATCTCTCAATCTCCTTTGTATCTAGCCATCATGGCATCTAGGGCCAGAGTGTGGGCTACAGCATTCAAGGTATTAAATCAATAATCATGGGTACATGTGAATCATTCATAGACACGTCTTGAACGAGTGTGTTTTTAGGTCAATGGAGATCAAACGTTGTAAATATGCATATATAGGGTTGAACATATACATATATAAAGGAAGGACTCACCCTCTATTTGCTTCCCTCGAGAGTCAAAGAAAAAAGGTGATTATGCCTTAGTTGGAGGCACAGTTCGACTACCCAGACCTATGCTGTTAATCTGTTGGGTAATATAAAGATGTAACAGTGTTACTCACATTAATATTATTCATATTAAGGTACCAGATCTTTGGTGCCTCTGCCTGCAATGCCACTGATTAGGTTGCTGGTGGATTTTGGCACTTCTAATGCATTTTAGAAAACTTATAAAGGGGAGGGCCAGGAGTTACTGCTCCTAAAAGGGGGCGAGTACTCCCTATCCAGCGTGACATAATCCCATGACTCTAGAAAACTTTAAGTCAACATTATATGAAACCTCAGAGGAGATCACAAAAGCTTACCATCATACACCTTCCTCGTGTGTAGTATGCTGTAATGTCTGATGCGAGTGCGACCGCAAATCTATCGCATTCGCTGTTTTTAAAAAGGAAAGCGATGAGCCTTCCGTTTACTTCCATGTCACTTGATAGTTGCAAATGAGTCACATGACATGCCATTGTGTGTCACGTGTTCTCACTCGTGTTGGTGTAATCGGCCCGGAAGTCAGGCTGATCGACTGAGACTAGGTCAGGCACTATGTATCAGGGTGGACCAACGTGAATATCGACCAATCTCAAACGGATCGAGCTCCCATTTTCTAAAGTGGGGCCAATAAGTGTTGCTGTCTAATTAGTAGCCATATTGTTTTTGCTAGGATATTTATTCCACAGGACTGCATGGTAGATTAGTTAATCATCGCTAAGGAATGCCAGGGTATGTTTTCATTCAGACCAACCTTGTCGGTTTTTTAAACGGAACACCCATTTTTGTTCACGTTTCAGTAGGAGGTGGCTCATGTCTCCTCCTCTTCTTGGACATCTGACTTTTTTCTATGATTGTCCACTCAATTTCAGTGGCCAGGTGATTCGACCTAATGAAATGGTCAACCATTGGTGCATTTTCCCAGTGGGTCCTGATGCATGATAGGTGCTCTTGGATCCGTTTTTTGATTGGCCTAGTAGTCATGCCTATGTATTTTTTATCACAGGGGCACTTTATCATGTAGATTACATTGGATGTATTACAATTAGTTAAGGAGACCTGTTTCCACAGTGTCCTTAGGCCAAGGTCCAAAGTCTTGGTGCATTTGGTAAATGTACATACATTGCACTGACCGCACGGTGTGTGTCCCTGTGGAGCTGAATTGTTCCACAAAGTGGTCTGCCCAGTGGCCTCTAAGGCTTGTGTATTTGAGTGTATCAATGTGTCTCTTACGTTTTTTCTTTTTTTCATGGCAAAACATGGTAATGGTAACGTGACAGGCCCTACGTCAAGTATTGGCCACAGTTTGATGATTTTCCTTTTGATAAGGTTAATTTTGTTTGAATAGCTGAAGACTGCTGTAATGGTTTTTTCTCCAGCTGGTCGTGTTTTTTGTTGCAATGTTATATCCCGAGGGATATTTCTTGCACGTTTCCTTGCTGTTCTCACAGTTCTCTTGGGATATACGCGTTCTAATAAGCGGTCTGTGAGCCCATGTGCTTGTGCATCACACTCCTGTGTAGTTGAACAATTACGCCTATATTGTAAAAACTGGCCAAATGGTAAGTTTTCACGAAGACTCCTTGGATGAAAGCTGGTGTAATCCAGTAGGGAGTTACGATCAGTTGGTTTACGAACGACTGTGGTGACCAAACAGCCTAATTTAGGTGTGATTTCCACATCAAGAAAATGGATGATTTCTTTCGAAATGCTGTGTGTAAATTTGAGATATCTATCTCTTGTGTTGAGCCAAGTCATGAATTCTTTAAATCTTGATTCTGTTCCCGTAAAGATGGCCAAAACATCATCTATATACCGCTTCTATAGAGTGACCTGTGTTCTGAAAGGATTAGATGGCTGGTATATGTGAGTCTCCTCAAATTCGGCAACATATAAGTTTGCCATAGGCAGGGCAAATGTGGCGCCCATTGCGGTGCCTGAGCATTGCTCTTGAAACGATTCCTTATGCAGAAAGAAATTCTTGGTAAGTGCTAGTTCCGCAAGTTGTAGTATAAGCCCTATGGGAACCTCTGGGGGAGTCACTAGATCTGTCAAGACTTTTTCCACTATCTGAAGGGTTGCCGCCTGAGGAATATTGGTGTAAAGGGCTTCTATGTCCAGTGTAACCAAAAATTAAGTGTACATGCGTACTGATTGGACGCTGTGCATGTTGAGGTGTGGCAGGAGTGTGCAGGTTGGACATATGTCTTGGAAGGCCCATGTATGGAAGTGTATGTACAGGGACATGAGCCTGCCACATGTGTGTCCAGTCATATGTAATGCTGTATGTGTTCAAATGCATGGTGCCCAAATGCATGTGTCGGTACACACATGTTTAAAATTATGTGTATGTACTGTGTGGCATGGTTGTGGTGTGACACATGGATGCTGGTTCCACCTTCATGTATGTGCATAATGTACATGTGCGTGTGTGTGTATTTGACATGTGTGCCACTGTGATACACCATGGATGCATGTGACACCGACATGTAGGAGGCTGATTGGCAGATGTGACATGGATGCCGATGATATAACTGCGACGGGTGGTGGAGATGTACAGATACATGTATGTCTGGTGGCGTGTGTGCATGTGTTTGGCACTCCCCGTGTTGCATGTGACGTCAAGCTAACCTTTGGATGCTCATGCTGTGTTATGTGTATGGATGGTGGTGCCTGCTGCAACATTCCTGTTAATTTGCGCATGTGTGTGGGTTCAAATGATAGGTGTGTTGGGGATTGTGATGCCACGTGTGAAGTTTGACACTGCAACTCATGTGCAACTGTCATGTGTGTATCAGACCATTGTACAGTGCCCTGATGCCTGTGTTCTGTCTCTCCCTGTCTGCAGCGTCAACTGATGAAGAGGGCGGAGACGGTGCTGTGGAGCACAGCGGCAGGGATCCCACTGCCAGCCAGAGATGCAAGGCCCAGCTCACCTCCCATGTTGTCATCTCGTCGGGGAGTCAGGGGTCTGGTGCCACGTCTGCGGCCGCAGCTGCCGAGGGTAGGTCCAAGAGGCGGAGGTCGAAGGTGGACTCCTCGGCAGCAGAAGGGTCAGCTGAGACCCCACAGGGGCCTATGGAGGAACATGGCACTGAGTCATCCACGTTGGTGGAGGGTTTGGTTGAGGAGGAGGCTGTGGAAGGGCCACACATGGGGTCTGGAGGGGGGGGATTCCACTGGTGCTAGTGGTGCAGTCCAGGGGCAGGGACAGGAGGCAGCACAGGCCGCCGCAGAGGTGCCTGTGTGTAATCCTGTCCCCGATCCTGTGACTGCATCATCCCGCAAGAGCAGGGAAGCCTTCGTCCAGACCCGTTCGCAGGGGGGGGATGCGCGAACAACAACCAGCCTTCCTCTCCCTGCGGACATGGCAATCCAGGACCGTGTTGACCCTGTCCTGGCTGGGGTGGTGTTGCGTCAACGGGGCATCCGGGATGACATGCAGGGTTTTCGTGAGGACTCTGCACGTTATTTGGGATGCCTTATTGACCACGTCGACCTACTAGGACGGGTCACCAGTGCTGGGTTCCTCCATCTGCTGGACCTTCTACCGACCCCCTCCTCAACTGAACCCCCTATCCACCAGTTGTCCTTCGTGCCATCGTCCTGGCCATATATCACCTGGGCACCCTGTGGAGCTGCCCCTGACCCAGCAGCCAGGCTGGTGGAGGACACATCCCTGCAACAGTCGGGAGTCAGAGGTCCAGCAAGGGTGGCCACCCCAACAACTGGACCCCAGCAGGAGGAGGATGTGCAGGCATCAACAGGCAGGGCACATGCACGGCAACAGCAGCTCAAGGTGGGAGCGATGATGGCTCGGGGCCATCAACATCAGAGGGGCAGGCATCGGCCGGAGGTCAGGAGGACCCTGGATTGGTAGTGTCTTCCGTGTGGCAGCGGTTGGGCCAGCAAATAGATGCGGAGCGGCGGTGGGCGGAAAAGGCACAGCTCACTATGGTTAGGGTGGAGAACTCCATGCGCAGGGCGTTGAGGCGGACTGAGTGCCTCGAGGAAATTTGCAGGGAGTTGGAGGTGGACATGGCTTTATCTGTGTGAGACCTCTGGGTCAGGGAACAGGCCTGCCTCCAGGACTTTGAACAGGAGTTCGATGATGCCCTGGCCCAGGAAATCAACAAGTGAGCCATAGGACTTGCCCACCGCCATTGTATATAGTTCATTAGTGTTAGGTTTCCTTTCTATTTTTCTTTCATTTGGGGCGCATGGACTATGCCCCACCGTTTTGTGTATAGTTATTTATTAGGTAGGGTTTTTCGTAGGTTTCCTTTGGATTGTTGGGCTCATGGTCCCTTGGATGTCCTTTTGTAAATAGTTTCCGATGTGGATTTCATTTTCTTGGACCCATGGTGGAATACTTTGCTTTTTTTGAACTGTGTTTTTTTTTTAATGGACAGACCCATAGGAGCCGTTTTACTTTGGATTTTATTGGTTGCAGCATTTATTTTTTTTGGATCAATTTTGGAGTTCCAGGCTTAGATTATTTCTTTTCATTGTTGTGTGATTTGGTTTTATTCATTTTGTTGATTCTTCAATACACTTTTTTTCTTTACTTTACTTGTGTGGTCTTCTATCATTTGTTTTGTGCATGTCACAATGTTGTTTTTCACAGTCATGTGTCACCATTGTGTGGGCCTGAGGGACATGTATTCATGGGCATGCTGGTTAGGTATTTTCTATCATGACTTTGGGAATTCAATGTGGGGTGTTTGGACTGGGGTGGCCTGGGGTGGGATTTGTGTGGCCATAAGGCCCGTGGGTCTGGAGTGTGATATTGTGTCGGGTGGGGGGACATAGCACTGAGCCTGCTGGCAGGTGCCCGTCACTGCTGGGTGGGTGGGGGTACAGGAGGACATGAGTTGGGGCCTGCTGGCAGGTGCCCGTCACATCTGGGTGGGTGGGGGTGCAGGGGGACATGAGTCGATGCCTGCTGGCAGGTGCCTGTTAATGGTGGGTGGGTGAGTGGGTGGGGGGACCTGAGTCGGGGTCTGCTGGCAGGTGCCCGTCACATCTGGGTGGTTGGGGGTGCAGGTGGACAACTGTCGGGGCCTGCTGGCAGGTGCCTGTCAATGGTGGGTGGGTGAGTGGGTGGGGGGACATGTGTCGGGGCCTGCTGGCAGGTACCCGTCACTGGTAGGTGGGTGGGGGTGCAGGGGGACATGTGTCAGGGCCTGCTGGCAGGTGCCCGTCACTGAGGGGTGGGCGGATGGGTGGGGGACATGAGTCGGGACTCACAAGTGTGCTCACAAGTGCATGGTGCCATGTGGGCTGCCTGCAGGGCATGGTGAGGGTTGTAGGGTAGTCCCCTGTGGTGTGGGCTGCCTACGGGGCATGGGGAGGGGAGAAACCACACACCCGGGAGGGCCCACGATGCCAAATCGTGTGTGAAACTCCCCGCGTACACCCCAAATACACATACCCCGCTCTCGCCTGGAGCATCACGTGTGAAACTTCCCGTGCACCCCCGAAATACACGTACCACGCTCGCCCAAGGCCCATCACATGTGAAACTCCCTGCGTACCCCCCAAATACACGTACCCCACTTGCACAGGGCCTATTGCATGTGAAACTCCCCGTGTACCCCCGAAAAACATGTACCCCGCTCGCACAGGGCCTATCGCGTGTGAAACTTCCCGCACATCCCTGAAATTCACGCAGGCTGCCCATCCACCCTCCCCATGCCCCACAGGCAGCCCATCCACCCTGGCCATGCCCCACAGGCAGCCCACACCACAGGGGGGACTTTTACCACGCAATTTACCTGGCGCGAGTGAGGTACGTGTATTCTGAGGGGTGCGCAGGGAGTTTTATACGCAATAGGCCTGGCGCAAGCAGGGTACGTGTATTCAGAGGGGTGAGCGGGGAGTTTTACACGTGATGGGCCTGGTATGAGCAGGGTACGTGTATTCTGGGGCATGCGCGGGGAGTTTTACACATGTTTTCATGGTTGGGGGCTGTATGCTGGTCCACTGGCCTTTGCACCATGTACTGGATTTGTGCAATGTTTTTGGCGCACGGGGCGGGGTTGGGGCGTAACTGGCGCTGCTGCAGGGTCACTGCGCCAGTCTGCGCCACTGCTGCTTATGGATGCATTGATCCATGAATACGCTGTGCACCTGAATGGGTTTGGCCGCACGCAGCTGGCGCAGACTGCTGCACGCGCACTCTGTGCGCCAGCCGCGTACGCCACTTATGCGCTGAATTCTATGAATGACCCCCTTAGTCAGTCCTTCCTGATCCATACCGTGCACCTGACTGATAAACACAAGCACCGTCTATCTCCTGACGGCAAAGGACCACTCGTCATTCCTCTCTCCACTTCCTGCATAACGCACAGTGATGTAAATCCAAATGTCCCAAGGCACACTCCCAGTGCCTCCTGTGGGGGTGGACCCCTAATTACCGGAACCCAAAGCGGGTCTGGCATCTGAGGAATGAGAGCACGTTTTGTACGTGAAGAAAGTTTATTGTACCATCATCCGGGGAGCAGTTAAATGGTGTTGTGGAACCAAACTAACCCAATTCTCAACAAACCACACTGCCAGATATTCTATTACAACCCACCCCTCACATATGATTGGACAAGACATACAGAAAGAAGTTCCATCTTTCTTAATTTATTTCCTTCTCATTGATCATTGACAATCTTTACTACCATCATCAGATCACATTTGTAGTTCACCCCTGCGTGGGATTGGTCCATGGTAGGTTGTGACATCATGACATAATAAAACTTTTACATACAAACATAATTAATTACTAGTAGCTATTGGCTTAAGCCCTTCAACTTTAAGTGTGATTGCACATGGTTCGCACAGACATCTTAACAACATGAGGAGAAAGCTGAGCAAACAGGTTATCTTTGAACTATCGATTGCCATCTCATCCACCCTCATTTACTGGCGCCACTTAAGACATTGACTACCACTTCAGCGCATATGGCCTCTAGTTCCACCCTGAGAAAACTGTTGAATACCAGACACCATGGCATCGGGCACCATCTCACTCCATCTTTATTACTGGCCCCCCAGGCAAATGGCCAAACACCTCTGCACGACTTCAAAGATTACATCTGTTCCATGGAGAACTACTGAGCCATAAACCACTGCTTCCTGTTTGATGGCTGATCTTCTAATGGATTACTCATTATTTCTCTGTCAGCCCTCAAGCCTGCAAAACCAGAACTTCCCAGTTACCTAAAATTCATTGTGCAAAGCAAAGTCTGAATAAATTCACTAAACCCCCACTACATGCTGATTTATATAAAACTCTCTTTGTACGTTTCTCAGTGTGCACATTTAATACATATTCTTTCCTCTTTACCATGGCTTTTCCTGACTGGCCCCCTCTTCGCATATGCATTAAAATGATATGATATGGCATTTGTAACGTGCCTATACACAAGTGTTTCAAGGCGCGAAAACCATTTTTGTCTCCCAGTTTCTACGTACTTCTGAGCACCCCGTGTGTGAATCACATTCATGTCACATTTTGCAGTTTTTGCATTTTATCTTTCTGCGCACGTGCAAATCTGATACGTATTTATTTTATTTATTTATTGTTCACTTGTTTGGTGCTTATACAGGAAGCAATACTGTTTCAAAGCGCCCACAGGGCAAGAGGGAGAGGACAGGGGATGATAGAGAATGTAATTACAACCATGTTAAATAGTTAAATACAACAAAATAAGAAGAGACAATGGGGAGAGGAAGATGAATCTACTATGCTTTGTGAGTGTTCAGAACGTTCAAGTGCAGAGGTGAGAGAGGGGTATGGGATTGGTGCTGTGGTGCTCATGGAGAGCAGCAGGTGAAGTGCTATAAAGAAAGGTAAGTGCAACCTCGGTGGAGGGTGAGCCGAGGCAAGTGCAGAGGATAGACAGCAGCTGATCAGAAAGAGTTGCAGGTACAATGGTCCCTGGCCGTAGACAGCTTTGTGAATGATGCAGAGGGATTTGAATTTAATCCATGCTGAGATTGGGAGCCAGTGAAGACTTTGTAGGGCAGGAGAGATGCTGTCCATGGGCTTGGGGTCAAGGATAAGTCTTGCTGCCCTATTCTGAATTTGCCGGAGGGGTCATAGAGTGGACAATGGTAGATTAAGGAGGAGGCTGTTTCAATAGTGAAGCCTAGAGAGAACCAGAGCCTGGCTAACATTGAGTCTCTGGGGGAAGGTGAGGAAAGGTAAAATTCCTTTCAGAAGGAAAAGCTGAAAGTGGGACTTCTTGGCAATGTCCTGAGTATGAGGGAGGATGGAGAGAGAGAGGAGTCGAAGATGACTCAGAGGTTTCTGACTTCCGAAGAGAGAGTAGGGGGAGAGACCATGGATGGAGGCCGGAGTGAAGGGAAGACGTCTGATGCCAGGGTCCCAATAGGGATAGTATCGATTCTAAACAAAAAGTAACACTAAGCAACATATCCCATACATAATTAACTACACTCGAGACATATGAAATTGCAACATTGTGCACAGTTGGCCGCACCCCTAGTCATCAATATGGCAGACTCAACATGTACCCATGTGCTCATGGGGACCCTTCCTGTCCACCCTGTCACTGCTAATGGGCTCACAGAGCCATAACGCTTCATGTTGTGAGGTTCAATACTCAAACTCTCCACCGGGAAGATGTGAGATCTGACGCTCAAGAACCGCAGTAGGTCTCTCCTCGCGAGGGCCCACTTTAGCAACTGCCACCACAGTGACTGCCACACCACCCCTAGGCGCAGCAAAACCACTCTTCGGGGCAGGCATCTCACAGGGTAGCAAGCCGAGCATGTCAAAGCACAAATCCCATCTGAAAGAAAGGAAAATAAAATCAACCTTGCATAGGTCCACTGCCCAGCCACCTGCTCTACTGCAGTCAGGACAGCAGCAGGGGTGGTCGTCACCATTTTGATTAAATAAAAGGGCAAGTCTGTAAGTTTCTTTAGACTCCTTTGCAGCACCTCCAGCTTAACAGCTCCTCTTCCAACTGACGTTTTTCCTTTTCTACATTCCATTCATCTATTCAGTCAATAACAATTCTAAAGAGAACCTAACATACAACAGTTCTGTATGGAAGTGATGGAATACAAACCATAAGAAATGGTAACTATTGTGAGGTGTCAGAAATGTGAGTCAGACAACTTTGTGAAGGTTTTTCAAAATATGCCATTTTATTAACTCTAAAGGTTGGATACATTTTCCTGCCTAAAATAAAACACTCTAATAGACGGTTTTGGTCCCTCACTCTTACACACAATCAAAGAACACCAGACTGACTTCCCCTCTCTTTTGTCACTATAGTGAAAACCTTTCAGTAATCGTATTTGTCTGTTTATATAATAAACAGGTCAATCAGCAGATTGTGAAACTACTTCATTCCTCAATATCCATAAAACATGTATATTTATTTAATTATTTCAACACACAATTAAAACACATGTGATCACTTTTATAAAAAAAAACATATGTCAAAAAACAAATAAATCAACACTTCAACCACTGGGTTGTCACATCATAATACATATATTTTAACATATAACAATCAGTTTTAAACAATTGCTTTGAAAAAGACTATGATTAGAATTATAAGGTAAGGGAGATATTTCACCAAAAGGTCATACATTCTAAGTTGAGCGTCGGGCATTCCCATATGGGGAGATATTCTCAGAGCATACACTTATCTCAATCTTACAACTGCTGAGCCTGTCTGTAGATATTAGACCAGAAGTGTCTCAATCTTCTTCGCGCACTGCCAACTTCACACTGTGCTTCATCGCAAAAGTCACGTGATCTTAGATTACGTGCTGCACTTCTTTTAAAGACTGATTCACGTGACCACCATATGTCTAACGGCTTGTTTACAAACTCGAATTGTTGAACGGATTTAAGTGTGACTATATTCACATGATTCTATTCATAATAATACTTAGTGAATATATTTATTGCGATTTTTATTAAAATGAATAGAGTTATGACATCTACACCGAGGTCCGGTCACGTGACATCAGTAAAACACGTGACTCACAATTTGTATAGAAGTGGTCCGTAAGTACCCAATAAATATATGTTGTTTTTTATAATTATGGTCTGGTGTTCTTTGATTGTGCTCAAATAGTCTCACAACTATTCAGATCCGACCCCCCCGTGAGCAAAAAATAGGGAGTACCCAATTTTCAAAACCTCACACTGACGTACACAATAAATCAATAAGGACATACATGGCAATTTGACAACAACAAATATAACCGTATAATTCACACCACAGTAGCTGCTTCTTCTGATAACTTGTGAGACCCTTCCCTTCCCCAGATACTATCAGGCTTTTCTTTAACTGTTTAAAAAGGATAAGGAAATCCTGTGTCATAACAAACAAAGAAAAAGTTCCACTCAAATCTCTTTTTCAGGTACCTTTCTAATCCAACATGACAACACAAAAGTTCCTACTTGGAATCCAAGGGCGATTCACAATTGCTTAACAAATCTTTCCTCTTCCACTTGTAGCCAAGATATGGGATAGCTTCTTGACATTAACATGTCTATTTCATATAAGCTCCTGAAACAGTCTCTTGTCATCAACAAAGAATAAAGCAGAACTTCATTAGCTTCAAAACAATTGTCTTAGGATATTTTGGTACCACTTCAGCTTTAGTACTACTTCACCAAACACTTCAGTGATTCTCCAGTTACTTCGTCTTAAGCTTTACCCCACCACAGTACTTCATGAACTTCCATCTCGTTTACTCTCATGCCAGGTTCACTGCTATTACAACATTCAGCTCCAGTGTACGCTTGCCAGAACACAACCAATGGTTACAAAGCTCTTGAGCAGCATACTCACCTGCTGGCCAAGACAAACTGCTGCAGTTCTATTTTCGGGTACACTCTCCTGCCCAAACAGAAACAATTGGTACAAAGTTCTACGGTCTGGTTTACTTCCTTGTCAGGCATAACTACTACCTCCAAGTACTTCTGTGGTTCGGGTCAACTTCCAAAGTTTTAATAATGTCTTGTGCTCTTTCACAATAAGGTTTGAGCTTTTCTTCAGGGGAAATGAGAATCACACTGGTGCTATTCTCTACATCCAAGTGTTAGGCAATGCTTCCTTCCTCCTGAACCATCAGAAGGGCAGCCCTCCCACCAGTCCTGTTTCACATTTGTCAACCAAATGCTGATAATAACTCTTTCTCTCCTTCACAGTTCTTTGAGTGAGTTTGACAATGAGGGTTTAAGACATTTTCTACACCTGGGCAATAGGCTTCACACACTCTGTTATGGTTCTGATTTAGGAAACTCTGGTTATTTGTCAATTGCCTTAGTGTGCACCCCTTTTGGCAATGGCGGTTTGGATTCACTTCTTGTAATATTGCCCCTTTCTCTGGTTGATTGTTATTATTACCCACTATGTAACAATCACCTCCTTCAGGTGGAATCTTCAAAGTCTTTTTAGGCCAACTACTTTGGTTTAAATCAGCTTGGTATGCATCATAATCATTAATTGGTTTTACATCAGTTTGTTATTCAATAGATAGCCTTAGGCAGACAATGGGTTAGCACAGAGCGCTCCGGGATCACAATGTAACAGTGAACTCACTGGGTTTGGCTGGTGCTTACGTGTACATCGCTGCTTCCTGCTAGTTTGCCTCAGCTCTCCTGCGTGGCCGGGGAACCTCGCTGGTCCCCTGCGTCTCATGCCTGCTATCTTCAGAGCCTGAAACACAGGATTGTCTCCCACCACATGGTCCTCCCTCGTGCGGCCACCCCCAGTGTCATAATCAGGTAGTGGCCACATGGGGAGAGATGTTCCTAGGGGAGATAGTGTTGACATCGCCAGACTGCAGGTTGGCTCTTCTGCTTCCCATTCGGGTGTCTTGACTTCTGTACAGATAATTCTGCCTGAGTTTCAGGGACTGAGTCCACTTGCATTTTAGGCCTAGGCAACAATAAGAGTGAAGGCTGAGTGCTGCCAGGTAAAATCCTTAGCTTCTACCAGAGGCTAGACCATGTTAGCGGGTCTGTAGGCTAAGTTCAGTATTCTCTCTTCCCTGTCCAGGGGGCTTACCTCTGTTCCCCAACACCCTGCCTTCAAGTTGGAATGATTCCAAAACTCAGGAGACCTTCCCTTGTTTTTCTCTCCTCTTTTCTGTGCTCCACTCTTCACATTTTTAAGCACCCCGTTGATGTTTCACCATGTGATCGTACCTTCATCCATACTTGAGTTTCTTGTTTAAACTGGTTGTGTGCCTGATCCACTTCTCTTTCCAGCTTCAGACTTCCTTGCCAGTAACTCTACAATTCTTTGTTAACTCTCCTCCAACTCTTGGTCTTTCTCCTCCTCCTTACACTCTACCTCCTCCTTCTTACTCTCCACCTTCTCATTGATGCTCCACTCTTATTTACTGCCATCTCCAAATGTATAAACTCTTTACTATCCAACTCCTTTTTTAACCTCCCCCTTCAACTCGATGGTCCACACTTTCTCACAGACCTTCTCCTCAATGTTCATTTCCTATTCACTCTCTTCCTCCTCCTTTCTGGATCCCTCTCTCCAGCTCCACACCTCCTGTTTCAAAATCACACCTGCACCATACCTCTAGTATCTCCCAATCCCAACACCTATCTGAACTTCCCTGCACCTTCTGTAGGGGCATGTACTTCCATAAATGTGCTCAGGTATGTGTAGTTTTGTGTTCTACAATTTGATTTGTTATGGACTACAAGCCTGCTGCTTTCCTGCTGCTATCTTGGTCCCAAGCTCTCATTGTGTGGAGTCATAGCTCAATCTGTCATAGCAACTGCCCACCACCATGGCTTCTCACATTGTTCATGTGTAGAAATGGGCAGGTGTAGCAGAGCTACATGGTCTTTGGTCTCCCTAAGAATTCGCCATTTGCAATCTGTTCAGGAGGTTTGCTGATTTCTGGGAGCAGTGACTCACACATACAGCAGCACTCATTTTGTCACTATTTCTGCAGTATTAGCAGTACTGCGAACTGTTCTCTTTCCCCCAACATTCTTTAGAACCCCATGCAAGGTATTATAGATGTATTATGAGGGCCTCACAGGGGAAATGGAGATTGTATCATCTCAGAAGAAGACAGGAGCCTATCAGGAGTGTGTCTTCAAGGAACAGGACCATGGAGTTTCTCTTTACATACAACCCAAGCATGGTAGGGTAAGCTAGGGGCTATTAGTCTGATTTACTTCCACAGGCCAAACATCCATTGGCTGGAGGCCGCACCCGGCCCCTATGCCTACCCTACCCTTCACCCCAAGAGGCAGTTAGGGGCCTTTGTCATGGTTGTTAGTCTAGGTTCATGCTCAGGCAGGGCTCTTACCTCATTATGTCTTGGTTCAAACTCTAACTCAAGGGTGGTAGAGCCTTTTCTACAATGGCTCACATCTTCAAGAACCAACTTCTCTTGCAGATGGAATCCAGCGACAGCTTCTGCTTTTTTCCATTATGTTGTTAATCTTTCTGTTCCCATGATAACTCTTCATTTGGTCTTGGCTCACATCTGCTCTTGACTACCTCAGTTTAGTACCAAGATGCCTCTGGCTATCTTGTGTTTTCCAAGCACTATTACAGACCTAAAAAGGATCAACTCCACTTAGAGAGGATGAAATAATGGCCAGAAAGATAACATACCAATTTTCCTCAAGCAAAACAAGCTTGAGGGAATCCCTAACAAAAATATCATCTGAACGCTCACAAAGAAACAAAAAGTGGTTGTTCCTAGAGATGTAGGAACTCCCGTCCCCTGCACACTATCTAATATCTGTGGAGCAGATCAGTAATTCAGTGTTATTTATATATAATTTCACATTAACAATTTGATGCATTAAATGCAGTCCATATTTCAGTTGGTGGGGCAGAAGGAGTAAATACCCAGCTCACAAGATTTCATGTAAAAAACAATTCACAAATTTATTTATACAGTGTTTTTATTTTAGATAAGTGTTAATTATGCAAACAGACGTCTGTTACTCTAAAGCCAATGTACACCTAGAGGACTGGTAGTTTCTACGGACTAGACTCCACCATATCTCCTCTCACGCAAACTTTCTTCACACCCATATGAGTATGGGTTACTTATTTTCTCCTCTACTTTCCTCGTCATATTCCGCGCATGAGCGGTGATTTTGTATATATAAATTTAGACAACAGCCTTTCCGTGTCATCAGATTCATGAAAAAATGTGAGTGAAAGTAGAGATACGTCATCTTTTGAAAGATCCCTCTTTATATTGCATGGATTCGTCCGTCAGGACTTTTTCTGAACTTGTTGTAATTAGATACTTTGCTTCTCTTGTCTCTCCTTTACGTTACTCCTCTCACTACTTAGGGTTTACACATGTTTCATTTCTTTAGCGATGAGACGAAATATCACCCAGAGCTTCCACTTTATGTTCCATTGGATACTTCTTTTCAACTATGTGACCACCATAGTTGGTAAGTTACGTTGTTCAATCTTTCCTCCATTTTGTCAAATTGCTCTTTCTGCCTTCCTAGGACCTCCCTTTTTACAGACTAGATTGGTTAGATGCTATGTCTAAAATCCTCTTAACAGGATTATCTAATCGTACTGCAGTTAGAAATAGCTGACTATATCTCACTAGCTTTACCATACTTGTTGAATTCTTCTGACATTTAATTAGTTGTTTTGTATTGAATAAATATTGATCGTAATGAAATTGTAATGCATACTACATATGCAGCTATACTAAGATGCACTTTTTTCTATCTTTTTCTAGAATTATGTGAAATATGATTCTGCCCCTGAAGAAGAGGTTATACTCGAAACGCGTTGGGCCTAAAAACACTGTATAAATAAATTTGTGAATTGTTTTTTACATGAAATCTTGTGAGCTGGGTATTTACTCCTACTGCCCCACCAACTGAACTATGGACTGCATTTAATGCATCAAATTGTTAATGTGAAATTATATATAAATAACACTGAATTACTGATCTGCTCCACAGATATTAGATAGTGTGCAGGGGACGTGAGTTCCTACATCTCTAGGAACAACCACTTTTTGTTCTCTCATTTATCCAACCTAGATGCCAATGTTGAGTTTTAGTCCCCCGCACCTCAAACAAACCTTAATCTCTAAAAGGTTACCATAAACCCATCTTGTGAGTTTTTTTTCCAAAACATTGGTGTGCCCTGGTGTTTGTGCTTATTCGCTCACAAAGAAACCATACACTTCCAGTTCCAAAAGTAAAACATCCTAACCCAAGCCACAACAAGCAAATCTCAGAGGATCCCTCTATCCTTATCGTGCCCTTTATACACTAACAAAGCATTCGCCAACAGGTAGCTCAGGTGCTACATATATCATGCCAGCTCCCAACGAGGTGCACTCCAGCTGCTTTAAGCAATGCACAAAAGAGGCACAGGATTAAGGATCTATCATGAATAATGCACTGCACTGAATATCCTCCAGTTGAAGAATTCTCGCTATGTTCATTATGGACAAACTTGGCCAATGGGTGAAATAAATTTCCCCGTTAGCGCAAGTGACATGTGGAAATGAACAGCAATGAAAAACCCAAACAGCTAATTTTCAATCCCACGTAATTAGGCACCTAATTTTTCTCATTTGCACGGAGGAGTGCAAAAGAGTAGTATAAAAAGGTGGCATACACACTTGTATGCCACCCTTTTGTACACCACCATGCAAATGTAGTAAATACAGCCTACCATGTACGCACAGCAGGTGGCATTTACAATGTAAGTCTATGGAGTCCACCTACTTTTTGATGGTGCAAAAGCAAGCAGACTCCATAGGAATCCGAAGCATTTGCACTAGCATGAAACTCCATACTGGTGCAAATTTTATAGTATTTGTATGGCAGCCTGCTATGTATGCAGGACAGGTGGTATTGCTATGATATGATATGTCATTTATAATGCGCTTATACGCAGGTGTTTCAAGGCACAACGAGGCAAGGAAGGGGGACAGAGGGAGGACAGAGACAACAATCTTACTAGGCCAAGTGACATTGAGATTACGCAAGTGCAGGGTAGAGGGGAGGGGAACACTGCGAGGGGAAAGGTGAGGAGGGATGTGCTGTACATGAGATCAAACAATAGCAGAAAGTGCGGCCAACGGGTGGCAGGTGACATCAGGTGTCCAAAGTGCAGGTAGGGGGACTGTAGGGTGATACAGACCCATGTGCACAGGTTGCCGGAGGCAGCGTGGGTGTGCTACTGAGAGGGCAGGGACCTGGGCCCAACATCAGAGGATAGCCAGGTGACCAGTGCAGTGTCAGACAGGAAATCAGCAGGGGAGAGGAAGAGAGAAGGCAGAAGCAAAGAGGAAGTTCTTGAGGTGCTTTCGGGACCTGAGATGGTTCTCCTCAAGTTTCAGAGAGGCAGGGAGGCTGTTCCAGAGGGATGAGCCGAAGAAAGAGATCTACCACCAACTCATTTCTTGGAGAAGCGACTGGCCCTGAGGGAGTTGGAGGTGGAGGAGCGAAGAGCTGGAGTAGGAAGGTATTTACGAAGAGAGAGTTGGAGGTATTTAGGCTCCAGGCCCCAGAAGGCCTTGTGGACAGTGCAGAAGATCTTGAACTTAATCCTCGCAGCTATTGGGAGCCAATGCAGAGATTTCACTGCTGGAGGGATACAATCCCTGGGCCTGAGGCCAAGGACAGGTCTTGCAGTCCTGTTCTGCATGAGTTGCAGAAGGCGGAGAGTAGAAGCAGGAAGATTTAGAAAGAGGCTGTTGCAGTAGTCTAGCCTAGTGAGAACCAGAGCTCTGGAGACAGTGACCTTCTGGGGGAAGGAGAGGAAATGAAGAATACCTCTGAGGTGATGTAGTTGGTAGTTTGACTTCTTAAAGACGTCCGAGATGTGGGGAGAAAAAGAGAGCATGGAGTCGAAGATGACACTGAGGTTCTTAGCCTCATAGGTAGGAGCAGGAAGAAGGCCAAGGGAGGCTAGCCAGAGAGTGACAGGAAAGTAGGGTGCAGATATGCCGATGAGAAGAATTTCTGTCTTACTGGCATTAAGGCAGAGATTGTTGGTGGCACACCACTCCTGGATAGCAGACAGACAGTCAGAGATGAGAGAAGGAGAGGAGGTGGCAGAGGGGAGCCTGAAAACAAGCTGAGTGTCATCCGCATAGCACTGAAAGTTGGAGCAGAGAGCGGCTATCCGGTGGGCAAGGGGTGCCAGGTATTGGTTGAACAGCCAGGGAGAGAGGTTAGACCCCTGTGAAATACTACAGGTAGAGAGTGAGCAAGAGGAATGGAATGACCTAAGGGATACCCAAATTATCATGGAGACGATTGAGCAGAATGGCATGGTTGAATGTGTCAAAGGCAGAAGAGAGATCGAGTAAGATGAGGACAGAGGGGAGATTAGAATCGAGGTTAAAGAGCAGGTCTTCACGGATGTTCAGGAGAGCAGTTCCCGTGCTTCTGGCTGCTCTGAAGTCAGACTGATGGTCATGGAGACAACCAACAGATTAATTTACAATGTATGTCTGTGGAGTCTGCCTGCTCTTTGCTTCGGCAAAGAGCAGGTGAACTCCATCAGTATCTACATCATTTGCACTAGCATGAAAAACTATGCTGGCGCAAATGCTGTAGTATTTCTATGGCAGAGAGGGAGTGGGAGACGGAATAGTAAGTTACTTTCCGCCCCCTCCTTTTCGCCATACAAATGAATGAATTGGGGCTGTGATATGAATGAAAGACATGAAAGCCTTATGCAACACTTTGACTCCTTTGAGTACGTTATACCTAGCTCAACATGAACTCCTAAGGGGGGGACATTTATTAAAAAATGGTAATTGCATTGAGAGGACCGCAACCCCTAAAAATGGATTAACATGAAATGATTGGAAGAAACATACCAAAGGAGAAATGACAGAATTATTTTGGGTTGAATGTTTTTTAATAATGTGGGGGGGCCACACATACATTTAGTTGTGCTCCCTTTCACCATACACTTATTCAGGCGGCCACCTATACATTTAAGTGTCCACCCTTTCATCATACACTCACACACGCACACGTCATGGGGTTGAGGGGAGCGCTATTACCTAAATAAAAAATGGTTCTTTTTTAATTCACTCAAACGTCATAAAGAAATGATTTCCATTAAGGACCGAACCATAATAGAAATCATTTTTTTATGAAGGCAGAGTGACTTCAAAAGTGTAATAATGGCACACCTGTAAACTCGTGTAGCTTTTTAGGTAGGCTTTATTGTCAGTTACTTTAAGCTAACATGTAAGGCAACCACTGGGTGCCATCACCCAGGCATACCTGACATCAGGCGAGGTCCCATCACCCAGGCATAACTGACATCAGGTAGAACACTCATACAGCATTCACGCATCAACATTCCAACATGACATCACAGGGTCTCACATTTACAAGCAAGTACTTCACAACACATCTCCTTCCTTTCCAAAAACGCACATCCACTTGACATTCACTAACAAGAATTTTGCAACACATCTCCTTCCTTTCCCACATACACCGATAAACACATCACAACACATCCCCGTTTTACCACAACCATCACTGATACAGGGAACACAACACAAGGCAATCACACATCAAAACATCCACACCGTGCATCTTTTCAACGAGAGATGCAACTCAAAATAAACTTCAGGGACGCTATCCCTACCTAACTGTAACACTATCCCTACCCTCATGTTTGGAGACGCTATCCCCACTCTGGGTCTCTACCCCTTTTCTACACTGAACATCGCTATCCCTTCTCAACAGGGACGCTATCCCAACACTCCTTTTGAGGGACGCTATCCCTACCACTTACTTGGGATGCTATCCCCATACTGAGACCTAGTATACCTTCTTCACTCAGGAGCACTATCCCTATACGGATGAGGGACGCTATCCCTAAACTGGATGGGGCACTATCCCTCCTTCACACTGGGGACACTATCCCTTGTACCTGAGGGACGCTATCCCTACTTACACACTAGATGGGGCACTATCCCTCCTTCACACTAGGGACGCTATCCCTTGTACCCCAAATGGGACGCTATCCCTGCTATCTGCTCAGGACGCTATCCCTGTACCTCAATTGGGACGCTATCTCTACACCTACATACTGACTTCACATTGATGGGATGCTATCACACACTTTTCAACATTTGCCACGCTTTTCAACATTGGTGACTCACTTCACACATACAACATTTTACATAGTTACAAATCCATGTTACTATAAATCTGCCCAAAAACATATATGTGTGCCTAAAAGTCCATGCCGCCTTAATGCAGCTTATTTTGTCTCTATGGGCATACTTTCAAAATCCTAAAAGTCCATGTTGTATCAGACAACGTTATCCTGCAATTCCTCAAAAGGTTAATTCTTTCTCACTCAGAACCTCAAACTTAGGCACTCCAGGCAAGCATCATGCACTCCCAACTTTCACCTTTTCATCAATTACTGTATCGACTACAGTCTATAAATGTCCATTTACAATGAGATTAATAAACTCCTAGAAATGCACTGACCTCACATACACAATGCGCTTTTACCCACTTCACACATTCTAATGACTATAACATGAGATACTTCATCTCACCGTTACATAAATCATTATAAACTTCACTTCTTTGATGACTGTTACAACTGTAAAACTCCACTTCTTTGACATCCGTCACAACAATAAAAGGATACACTTGCTTCCCATGGCTCGGGCACACTTTCTTTGCAGTCAGCCATCTGACAACTGCAAACCTCATGTTTGCACACCGCTACTGCCAACTGACAAACTCTTCTTCGCCTTCTTCAAACAGAACACTGGAGCCGGGCTGTTTTTATCTGTCCTTGAACTGTATACCGCTGGAGCCACACTCTTCTCGAACCAGTTTGTGCGGTACCAAAACCACTGATAAATGCGTCATGCGACAGATGGACTCTTCCTCATCATGTTGATGAGTGTTGCTGGGTCCTTTACTCAGACTTTTTTCCAACGCTACTGAAACAAAAACTTCTTGGATAACGGTAAGGTTTCTCAGTACGATTTCTCTAGAGAATGTTGGCTCGCCGTATTCTGACTCTTCGCCAAACCTCCCTTCACCTAGCGTGAAGTCACCATTCTTCACTGAGACACGGGCGTATTCTGATCTCTTGTGCCCCAACCGTCAGTCTCACTAACGTAGCGACGGGGCTGTTCAAGCATACAGTTGCTCATGGGTTATCTCACGTTGCATTGCCATAAACCGTTATCGCATGGATATACAGTCGCTCATGGGTCATCTCACGTTGCGTTGCCGTACACCCTTACCGCACGGATAATGCCAGGCATACTATTCCCTTCTTCTAATAGTTCATGTCACTCTAACCCTATACCCATCACTGGGACTGGTTCTCCTAGCCTTTCTTGGACAGCGCTGGGGCTTTCTTCGCTACACTTCCACATGCGCCTCCCGCATGCTTCAAACTTCAACTTTTGGGGAAAATGGTCCACTCTTGGGGCATTTTGCCTCTGCTTCAGACTTCACCCTTTTTTGGGCTTTTCTTCATTCTCGGGGCGAACTGACAGAGCTTCAAACTTTTAGCTTTGGGGAACCTGCTTCACTTTAGGGGCCAATCTTCTTCACTTGTCCCTCGGGGCCCACGCTGGGTATTTCTCCCCCTGTGTTCTGTTAAAAGTCCAATGGGACCCCCCTCCCAGGACATGTAATGGGCTGCGGGGGACCCATCACGCAAGAAAGCAGCAGCACAAAAGTGAAAAAAATCAATGTACCAGGCAGAATGAAAACATAATTTAAGCTCAATAAAGTAACATATTGACCTCCCAAAATGGTGGCTGATGTAACAAAGATTTGAGCAGGCTGTCTGGCTATGCCGAGCATCCAACTGATGCCAGAGCCCCACTCATTTATGTAGCTTCATTAGATCTCTCTAGTGAAAGCTTGCTCCATCCAAACATAAAATGGGTTAAGACCACTGTACCAAGTAGTTGACCCACAATTATCTGCAAAGTCCCCAGTCGAGGTACGTATCAGCTGCCTCTAGCCTGAGCTAATCCATCATTCTGTCTGTCACTCCCTAATCCATACCCTCAGAAGCAGATCAAACCCTAGCCCTTTAAAAAATTGTCCTCAACAACAAGATTAATTCTTGGGACAAAGACTCAGGCTTATGAAACTAGCATAGAAGATGCAAATGTTATAGATGCACAATACTAAGGTGTGCACAGGTTATATTCACAATGGTGGCCTGTATACTCCTCATGAAGTGCTAGAGTCCCCCTTAGATATATTAGTGTTCAGCATATGAGTCCGAAAGCATTGTCTCATAGGGTGCCAACACGTACATGTTTTCTGGAGGTACATTTACCTGCCATACAGCTCCTGTACTTCATGAAATGTAAAAATAAAAAAACATTCCTATCTCTTCTTGACAGATAGAAATGGAACTGGCACAGAAGTGGTTCATGCTGCGGCTGATCCAGTTACTGCTTTTTAAGGAAGGTTCAGAGATAATCCTTCCGTCAATTGTGCACCTAGTTAATTTTTTTCAGACACATGGGCTGATTTCCAGTTTTATTAATTCTAATCATAGACATGTACCAGCCCACTGCCAGATTCAAAATCCAGTACAAGATAAATAACTCACACCTGCCTATTGACACCGTGGGATATTTGTTCAAATTCTGTCCATTTCCACCATGTAGCAATGAAGAAAGCAAATGTAACTCGATGACTCCAGTAAGCAAATACCTATTCACTTGAACATCTAAACCCATATTTGCCACCCGTGTTAGTGTTAAATGGCTACAACCTTACATTAAGAAAAACAATGGCGTATTTCCGTTTGCAATAGAAATACATGTATGGGTCTCTTCGTTGTTTGTGCTTTTTTACGGTAATTTGGAGAGGTATTATAGTTGTTTCTAGGAGTGCTATTATTTTAGTTAAGCAATCAATTTAAATGGGACCATGTGATTACATCATCAGTTAATATAACATGCCGTCATGTAGCAGGCCCAAATACTGGTGGTCTCGTGCAAGAGGGATATTATTTAGAAGGCTAGACTGCCCCTTTTTGGGCGCGGGACCAATCTTCACTTGCACACAGTACATCCCTTTCTGTAATGGCAAGGCAGGCTGAGAAATGACGGTCTGGGGGACACGGAGATAGTACAGGGCAATGCAAGAGGTCATGATTCATTCAAAATCTTCCAGCCAATCTTTAGTTTTGCATTGAAGTAGTATAACATAAAGATTATTCACCTGTCATTATAAGAATACAGATCCACTTTAGGTGAATCAAAACAGGCCAATGAAGGCCTAAATGCTCTCCTTGTGGGTGATTGCAACGAATTAATACATTCACGAGCAGCCAATGAACACAAGAACAGGAAAAATACACGTGTAGCTCTGTATATGGCACATTTCACGAGATCTCCTATTCTTGAATCCCCTGGTTAAATCTGACACTGGTCCTGTGTGGCACCACTGAGGTGGACAATAATGGTAGCTATCTTTTACAGCAGTGCCTTACCTCTTGTCAGGAGTTCTGCCAGTCCTAGTTGTGAATGTGCATTCTGGTACTTGTAGTTTTCTCCAGGAAAAGCCACCAGAAATCATCAGGAAACAGCAGGAAGCTTTGCGCATTGAGCATGGCATCAACAGATTAATTATCTGGGCAGCAAGAAGCCAACTTAGTTACCGCGCAAGCTAGCAAGAATGTTTAACCTGAAAGCTGCAACCAGCCTTGAGAGTTCAAAATGCAGTCTAGAGTGCAGAGAATTCAAAATGCAGACTCCAACCATGATGATCCAAGAAGAGCTTTTATATTCTGACTAGTCAGAAGCCCGCAAATAAAGGTTTCGAAGAAAACACTGCCTCCAGGAGGTTGCCAAAAAGAAGTATACAATGTTCTTGGCTCTATCGTTGCTCTGTTCAGGAATGAAAAGTCACAATGAACTGCTGGAAAGGCGGACTGACATCAGCACACGCAGGCGATCAGCTCTGATCGAGCTGGCCTTTAGTGAGCTAACAGAGGGCACTGCTGCAGGATGTCCCCATTCCTGGACCTACACTTGTTCTGAAAAGCTTTGGAAGCGCAGGATCAACCTGCATAATTCCCAGCAGCTCAGTACGTGGCACCCTAGGAGGAAGAGGAGGAGTTTCTGACTGTGTGGTATCTTGGATGACAGCACCATGGGGGTTAAACATGCTTATTATGGTTCCAGGTCTTCCAGGACACAGGCAGTGCTGTGTAATGTGGGAGTAGTCATGTGTAGCTGCTTCGTATCCCACATCAGGGTATCAGGAAAGATTTCCCAGCCCTTCCAGGAACCTAGCATCATGGATGGTGATGATGTATTTGGGAAAAGTGCATATTCCAGGCCTTCACGTGGGCTGGCACAGTGCAAACTAGAACATACACAGTAGAAAGCTGTATATTTACGTCACAGGCCTTCCAGTAGACCAGCACAGTGCATTGTGGCGGATATAGTGCTGAAAGGTACATAGTCTGGTATCAGCTGCAGTAGAGCAGTATAACGCATTTTGTTATGAAATGTAGTGTTTTTACATGATGAATATTATCTGACTGTTGCCTATTTGGAGACATGAACTGCCATCTACTGACCATAGATCCTGAGACACCCGCCACCTTATCACATAACTCACTATGCTTCACTCAGGAGGCATACGCCACATGACGTCATGTCCCATGATGCACCTGGAGAGTGACGTACTACCAGTTAAATAGCGACCATTTCAGTCCGCGCCCTTTCCTACCACTTAACCAGACTTCCATTGGCTGAGGATGAGAGAGTGCACTTTGGGGCATGAGTGGGATGGTTCGCTCAGAGAAGGCAGAGGAGGAAGTGGCCAGCCACTGGAGAAGGGAGTGGTTGGCTTTAACCTTCTGGCGCGGGGATTCTTTCCTTGAAGGATACCTTGTGAACAACCAGTGACAATGGTTGCACCTTCGGATGACATGAGGTCGCTGCTTTCTTTCAGGCCAGAGCCCTTTTATGATGCCCCCCGCCCCCTTTTATTTCTTATACAATAGATCTCGCTGCTATAGTCAGACCTATATATACATACATAAGCCAAGTTCATGTGAATAATTACTTGGAGGAGATCAGGTTCACTTCTGCATGTTTCCAGAGGGCAAGAACAGCTGTGCCCCACCTCCATTGCAGTTCAAACTGCAATTCATTAAAAATTATGGCAGAAGCAGTCGGCCCATAGTTGGACTTTCTTCGTACATTTTTTCTATGACGTAAAAGCAGCGTTGGTTCTGATTACCAGGGAAGTGCATTGTTCTGTGTATTTGTTTATTTAGGGGGTGAACACAAGACAATAAGTCAAGTGAGGTGGCATGAAAGAAGAGAGGCCTTTCAGTCGGGGTTGGATGAAAAAGCATATAGACATTTCATTTAGTCTTTGGAGGATATAAGCTACTTTAAAACACATGAAATGGCGATAATGGAACAACAGACCTATCGCTAAAGGACGAGGGCTTTGTTTCCGTGTTAGTCATAAAGGGAGTGATTGCTGCATACAGGCACTGCAGATGAGGTCACCCCAGCTTGCCCCTGATAACTGAGGTTCCTATGGAAGGGCAAGGCATGCTGTTTGATTTAGCTCCATTCCACACACACTCAAGGTCCTCTTTCCACTGTAATAATACATTCTCTACAGCTAGGAGACGGAGACATCTGTGACATGTTTGTATAGTAGATTATCAGTTTTTTGAAGCTAACCCGTATAAATCGTTTTTAACATGCATGTTGCTGGACAGAATCGTACTAGGGATATGTTGAAATTTAAGCAGAGGAACTTACCTGCATTAGCAAGATGCCAAGGAGTCCAAAACATTGTCTAACTTCCTGTAGCCGCCAACACCTGACTTACTGGTGCTTCAAAAAGGACTGCAGCTGTGACCTCCCTTAGTTTGGCACAGTGCAACGATGGAAAAGGGAAATGGATGGGGCCCTGTATTTGTTATTGCATGTGCCGCGGCATTTGCCATTGCGCGTGGATGGAGCTGCTCTTGTCTTTATATGAAGCAGCACTTGTTGCTTGTGGAGCTGTACTTGGTGCATGTGGAGCTGTATGTGATGCACGTGAAGCTGCACCGTTTGCAAATAGAGCTGCACTTGTTGCATGTGGATGTGTGTGCACTTATCATTGCATCATCCATCATTACGCTCCCTAACCCGAGCGTTTGGGGGAATATACGCCCACCTTTTAAAGATATGGGGGGGGTCATTACAAGTTGGGCGGTAAGGGATACTGGGCACCGCTAAGGAGACCGGTGCTGGTAATCCCTTACCGCCCAATTCTGAGGTCCCTTGGTGGGAACCGTAAAGGACATGTGGTCTGAACACACGTTCTTTACGGGACCCGTTAAGGGAGCTTGGAGCTATTAACGGGCCCGCAATTAGCGGGTCCGTTATTAGCACCTTCCCCCTTCCCATTGAGGCCTATGGGGGCTCAAATGGGAATGGGGAATGGCATTTGGAATGGGGAATTACTATTTTTATTTTATTTTATTAGTTTATTTGTAGAGCGCCGAACTGCTCGAGGCGCTTACATGGAGACGTAGACAAATAGTGGGGACAAACAGTATACAGGACGATTCATTACATATAGGGGTTGTCCATCAGAGGTCATAAATCTATATCTCGAATTACTTAAAAAGCAAGGTTTTAAGTTTTTTACAGAAGGAGAATGGATTTGATTCCAGTCTAAGGCTAGTAGGAAGTTTGTTCCAGAATGCTGCCGCACGAGTGGGGAAAGTTCTTCCTAGGCCTAGTTCTTTTTTGAATTTAGGAGTTGTTATCAATCCCTTGGCTTCAGATCTTAATGTTCTGGTAGGGTTGTAGGGTGTAAGTTTGGTCTTAAGGTAGGCAGGTGCTTTTCCATAGAGGCATTTATGGGTTAGGCACAAGGACTTGAATTGTACACGGTGTTCCATTTTTAACCAATGTAGGTCGCGTCTGGCTACGCTGATGTGATCTCTCCTTGATTTTAGTTTGATGACTCTTATCGCCTGATTTTGAATCAGTTGATACTTATGTAAGCTTTGCTTGCTGGCACCAGCAAGGAGAGCATTGCCATAGTCCAATCGTGAAAGAATGGTAGCTGTAGCAATGGTGGCGCAATTTTTTTCATTGAGAAGGGGTCCCATTGTTTTGAGAAGACAAATGTAGTAATTACAGTTTTTGCTGACATACATGGCTTGAGCATCTGCATTGAGATTGGCTTCCAGCGTCATGACAAGTGTTTTCACTTTACCGACTACTTCAATGCAGGATTCCTTGATTTGAAATGCCTTGTAGTCAGAAGTCAGTTTAGTGCAAGCCTGGGTAGATCCAAAAACCATTAACTCTGTCTTGTTGCTATTGAGGCACATCCAGTTATTATTCATCCACTCTTCGATATTCTTGTAGAGGGTGTTCAATTTAATACTGTCTTTAACAAAGTCACCGCTCAATTCCATGACTAGCTGACTATCATCAGCATAGTTAGTGAAAAATACTTGAAGTTGTTCTAGTAATTCACACAGGAGGCGTATGTATATATTAAAGAGTAAAGGGGGCAAGCTGGCTCCCTGAGGAACTCCGCACGAGATGTTATGTTCAATTGAGAATTTATCTCCCCAATGAACTCGTGAAATTCTATTCTCCAGGAAGGAGGTGAGCCAGCTTATTGCTTCTTTAGAACAGTTTGCAGTTTTGGCTAGTGCTTTTTGTAAGAGCTGGTGGTCTAACAGATCAAATGCCACACTAAGGTCTAAGAGTACTAGTAGTCCTGTTTTGCCCTTATCCATAATTTCCAGCATTTTTGTTTGCAGATCTAACATTGCTGTTTCTGTGCTGTGCACTGCTCTAAAACCGGATTGTTGTGGATGTAGCAGTTCATTTTTATCTACATAATCCTGTAGTTGGGCTGTGGCAATTTTGTCCATGACCTTAAGGGTGAAATTGCAGTTGGTAATAGGCCTCAAATTGTTGGGGTCACATAGATCTAAGTTGGGTTTCTTTACCAGTGGAGTGATGGTGACTTTTTTAATATTGACTGGCACAGTTTTGTTTTCGAAGGATGCATTCACAATTTTAGTAAATAAAGGGGCAAATATGTCAGGGTGTTCAAGAATAATTTTAGGTGGAAGCTTGTTTTCCGCGCAGGAAGAAGGTTTCATAGATGTCAGTGTCTTCTTCATGATATCAATAGAAATTGGTTGAAATTGGAATTTCTCAATCCCCGTGTCCATCGATGATTCGACTAAGGGGTTAGGTTGTGGCATAGTCTGAAGGGCAGATGTAATTCGTTCTCTTGCTTTAGTGATTTTATTAGCAAAAGCTGTCTGAGTGTTATCACATTCTGATTGTGAAGGATTAAAGTTTGGAGTCAGGACCTAAAGTTTATCAATGGATTTCAGTATATCAAAGAGTTTACTTGTTGAATTCGCTGATGATTCGATTTGACTGTTGAAATAATTTCTTTTAGCTTCAATAATACAGTTCTTATATGATTTTTCTAGTGACTTCCAACTGATCTTATTGTCGTCAGTAGGGTTTTTTTAGCCATTGTGCCTCTTTACGATTTTTTTCCTTTTTTAGATTGGTCAGTTCTAGTGTATACCATTTTTGGTGGTTAGAGTTGGGCCTGACTGTTTTTTCACGATCGGGTGCTTTTTGGTTTATCAAACTTAGCATATGATTGTCATATTTGCTAATGATAATGTAACAGGAATCTGTTTCTTTAATATCTGCCAGGATTCTGTTAACGCAGGATTGTAAATCAGTGCTTTCAATACTGGGTCCGCCTAGGGCGAAATGTCCCGGTAAGTCCCCTCTCCACCAGACCGGACACGGATACGATTTTGGAGGCAGCCATGGCTCTATTAGCGCCATGGCTGCCTCCAAAGTCGGAATGAGGCCCATGGATTGGAGAGGTACAGAGCTCTAAGGCTAAAATGGGTTTGCTTACTGTTAGATCTGCAGTCATCAAGCGCCTTGAAACACATTGGCCTTCATTAGGACTCCGGCGCTAAACCATGGTGCTATTAGCACCATGGTCCATGCCGGAGTCCACCATGGAGAAAGGGGGAATTACCACCCCATTCCAAGGTTGGCGGGGCGGTAATTCCCCCTTTCTCCATGGCTCTTCCTCATTCCCATTTTTGCCCCATATGGCTCAATGGGGATGGGGAAGGGGGCAATTACGGTACCGCAAATTGCGGTACCATAATTGCCATCAAGGTACCTTTGCGGGTCCCTACTTTAACGGCTAGTCCAGACCACCCGTTCAGGTCCTGAGCCGCAAAGGGACCTCGTAGTAAGGCGTTAAGGGGTTAACGGCGCCGCAGCCTTTTACGGCGCCATTAACCCATTAACACCAGGGTCCTAATGAGGGCCATTGTGTATATAGGCGCTATATAAATAAACTATCATATCATATCATTTATATCATATAATGTTTTATTCAACATGAGGCTTTCAGCAGCATGTTAAAACGGTAAACTAAGAAAGAAAAGCAGTTTCATGATATACAATAATTACATTTGTAACAAACATCATTCAAGAGTTATTAGTAGTGGAAATGCTGCAATTACTAGCAGTTACTCAGACATGGGGCCTCATTGCAATTGTGGAGGTCCGGAAATATCATGCCGGTAATTCCGATTACCTGTAATGTTTCCAGACCGCACCACTACGAGAGGGAATGCCGGTAACAACGGCACCAGTAACAGCGTCCACTGTGCTACCATTTTCGGTAGCACAGTGAACTGAAACAATGGGACCCTCCGTAATCTGTGCGGAATCCATGACACCACAGTAACAAGGCAGCAACATGACACCGGTTGTCACGGAAACCCTGGCACAAAAATGCTGGTGCCACTGGGAAAACCGTGCTGGAAACACTGGCACTGCGGAGCAGGCAGTAACCGGGCACAGGTGTGGAGGAACAGGCCACAGGTGCCCCCAATGCACCTAGCTGCACACAATGAGCACTAGGACTGGTGAAATGGACCACACCCATACCACACACTTTCAAACACAACCATGCTGCGTATTGTAGCAGTAGTTATGGACCTGGAGGTGCTGCATGCAGGAGTGCAGATTTATGGCCATGAGCTGCATTAGTGGCAACATGATGACAGACAGTGGAGAAGGAATATGAGAAGGATAATGCAGATGAACAATGGCATGCATGTGGCGACCCAGAGTCGTGCACCAATATCCTGCACAAGGGCCACATCCTGACAGGTAGATCCATACTCTATGCCGCCTGAAAAGGGAGACCATCCTAGAACTTGTGGAGCTCATCCAGAACGACATCCAGACCATCATAGGCATCCAAACTGCCATACCACCCCTGTTGAAGGTGGCGTCAGAGCTGCACTTTCTTGCCACGGCACATTCCAGCACTTAGTCGGCGAGCTGCATGGCAACTCACAGCCTGCATTTTCAACTGTGCTGGTGCAGGTCTTGGATGCCCTCCTGCACCATTAGTCCCCAGCACATTGACCTACCAACCAAACAGGCACAGGTCAATTCCACCAAGGTCCGCTTCCATGCACTTGTCGGCATGAGTAGTGTATTGGGAGCAGTGGTCTGCACACATATAGACCTTGTGGCTGGCCCACCCCACAGAGGAAGTGCGTAGAAACCGTAAGCAGTACCACTCATGGAATGTGCAGGTCATCTCTGACGTGGACCTAACTAACACCCACTGTTGCATCCGCTTCCTGTGATCAACCCACAACTCCATGGTCCTGCCGCACAGCATCCTGCCTGTGAAATGGCGCTTTATGGGGGACAGCGGACCTGGTTATTGGGTGAGTGGAAGCATCAACACACACACCTAGTCGAATGGGAACCAGGACACACGGGGGTGGGGGGGAGATGGGTTCATCCACTGGCACCAGTGCATGTCCCACAACCACCATGCCAATGCAGGGACACAATTGGCATGCAAAAGTGGGTGGCAATGACTGGCAACTACCACATGTGTCAATGGATGGACACACCATCACAATCCAAGCACAGATGGACAGACAATGCACTACATGTACCAGCATGCAACACTGTAATGGCACACTATTCAGCACATCCTGATTCAGCCCCACCCACCCCCATTAATCCATCCTAGGGAGACAGACTCTACACATGACCTGACCAGCATTTCCTGTCCCAGGGTGCATCAAGGTGAATGAGGGCCCGCAAGTGCACACACTCAGATGCATGTGTCACTCACTCACATCCCTAGATGTATGCACTGTTCAGCCTCTTAAATCTAATGGCCCTTCCTGTGTCCCATTCCTTGCAGGTGATTCCAGTTATCCTTTACTACCATGGCCGATGACCCCTGTGAGAGATCTCCAGACTCAGCAGGAAATAGCATACAATCTCACTCACATCCATAGAGAAACAACAATCGAGCAGACCTTTGGACTGTTGAAAGCACGTTTCAGTGCCTTCACTGTTCAGATGGGGCACTAATGTACAGGCCAGTGAAGGTGGGGAGGATAGTCCTGGCCTGTGCGATGTTGCACATTATGTGCATCAGGCGGAATATACCCCTAGCTCCAGACATTTACATGCCTCCAGCGTATGCAGATGACAATGGTGACAGGGATGCAGCTGTAGACATGCAACAACACCAACACAGGAATGTCAGGGATGGGTGTCCAGCCCACCACGATCTCATGGCGTACTGCTTTTGCACACCCATACACTTCACAGAACCCATTGCACACACTGCATGTGATGCAGCACAATGATAAAGCACACCACTTCACAAAATGAATGTCCAGGCGTAAATGCCTTTGCACAACTATATGTATTCAGAAGGAAACAATTATCACAAAATGTCTTACCCACCACTCCCTCCCCAACTAACACCCCCTCAACCCCATCCCCAACTAAAACTCCCCACTACCCCCAATAACCACCCACCACCATGCCCCCAACTAACAGTCCCACCACCCCCTCCCCAACTAACAATCCACACCACCGCCTCCTCAACTAACACTCCCCACCACCCCCTCACAACCACCCCCTCCCCAAAACACCCCCAGGGTCACTTCTGTGGCCTCTTGTCACCAGACTTGCACTTTTTCAGTGACCCTGACAGGTGCAGGGGGCAGCGCCTTGAGCTGCTCTTTTGGGAGCTGGCAGGTGTTATGTAGAGGGGCAGTCAGATCCAGCCATATCCCTGCACTGTAGGGCCACCTGCAGGGAAAGGGTAAGGGACTGAGTTAGTGTAGGGATGGCCTCGTTTCACTGACCCTCTGTATCAGCAGGGTCGTTGCGCAAGTGGAGCGGCCCAGGGCACAGGCACAGTGCCAGCCAGTGGCCTGCACACTTTCACGCATCATGCGTGTCTCCTCAAGCTGCTGCCGCACAAATCCAACAATCTCCTCGTGCCTTGCTTTGATTCCCTGGATGTGTGCATTCATTTCATGGATACTGCGGATCGATGGTGGAGGTGGGCTGGGGAGGGCGGATGGGCTGAAGGCAGGATGATGGTAGGGGGTGTGGTCCGGTCACCCCTCAGTGCTCTCCACAGCCTCCTGCAAGGCATTGTCATCTGTGGATGCGGTAAGGTATCTGGGAGGCTGGTGGGGGGCAGTAGCCATCTTGGCGGTCCACTCAGATGAGTGTCTGGGGCAGCAGGCTGTACCTCCGTGGGTGCTGGTGCAGCTGAAGGGTCAGCCTGCCTGGTCACAGGGCTGGTAGTTTGCATCAGTGGGACCTCCTCTTCTGTATCAGTGACTGGGATGTACTCGGTCCACCATGCTTGCTGTCAGACGAGGTGCCTGTGGTTGTGAGATGAGCATGCCGCTAGTCACCTCTGTGACATCCTATGGCCTTGCAACATGCAGTTTCTCCTCCCACGGCATCAGCTCAATTAGGGAAGCTGTCTCACCTCCAGGGCCATATATTACTTCCTGTGGGTTACGACCAGGTTGCGGACCCTCAGGTGGCGGTCATCCCACCACTTGTGGCATTCATTTTGTGTGCGTGGGGCGGTCCCATGGCCGACACCTTCTGTGCCACCTCCTCCCATATGGCATTTTTGCTAAATTGGCTACTCTATCTGTGGACAGTGGCGAGCAGTTCCCTTGTGTTATCCACTATGGTATCAGTCAGTACAGTCAATTCCTGCTCCATGAAGTGTGGTTTACGCTGGTGCACATCAGGAACTCTGGATTTCATGACTGAAGCCAGGATGCCGGTATCACAGTGACCAGATGGCAACAGGAAGTTGGTGATTTTATGTGGATTGTGTTTTTCAAAATGGCCACTGGCGAGCTTCCAGTTTGTGCAATGATGTTGTTTTCGGTCCAGGTGTTTCCATTGCCAGTGTTTCCATTGGATACACACTGGTAAAATGGGCCACCAGAACTTTTGATGGTGGTCCGTGATGGTGTTTACATTATGCCGGTTGCACTGTTACTGGCATGCCGGATTGCACGCTCCCACAGGATTGTGATCTGCTGCTGATTCTGTGGTTGCGGTTGCCAGAAACGGTGCCACAGGTTTCATGGAGTCACTGGCACATTACCGGCAAACCTGTTTGTGCAACATTGTTCTACTTTATTCTCTCTATTAAGCTTTGCCTACAGGCTTCTCAGACTTGCATAAGAATCAAGCTGATAAGCGTGGTGAGGGTTGAGGGGGTTCTTGTTTTTCTTTCTGATTTGTTCAAAGGCACAGTTGTTCGTTTGCAAGTATTTTCATCCTTTTTACATTTAACCATAAGAGTAAGAGCTGGTATAAACCTTTCCGCCTTAATTAAAGGTTTTTTTCGCCCACTACAATATGATAAACTGTTCTTAGAGCACCCCCAATGCCTTTGTGAAGAACTGCAGTCTTTTTCGATTAAGGAAACCCTTTTAGGTGATTTTAATATCCATCTAGATAATACAGCTGCTTTTCTTCCCCAGACTCGTTTTGACATTTTCAGTATACTTGGTTTTAGGCAAACCTGAGGGCCTAGGCATATAGCAGGACACTTATTGGATTTTGTGTTAGGTTTTAATATCACTTTAGAAGATGTTTCAATCTCTCCAGTGTCTTGGTCAGATCCATCCTTAATTCATTTTGCTACGTGATAGGTAGAACTGCGAATGTCTCTATAACAGAGCCTAAGATAAAGAGGGCTTCTCGCAAATTGCACCAGATGCAAGCAGATGAATTATATGGTCTGTGTGCTACTTACCCTGGCTGCGATCTGACTGTAGCTCCAGATATTTTATCTTACCATTTTCATGATAAGGTTTTCTGGTGTTTTAATTGTTTGGCCCATGTAACACAACAGCATCAGAAGCCTAAAATCCATTGTAATAACTGCTGTTGTACTCAAGAAACTGGGCAATTTAAAAGGCTAGGTCGACAACTGGAGAAGCACTTCCACTCCACTTTGTCCCTTGAGTAAAAAACAAGCATTTAACCAGCATCGGGTAGCATATACAAAAGCAATATAGCAAGCTAAGAAACACTGTTTTCCAGAACAAATATCAGTTGCCTCATCTGATGGTGGTAAGTTGTTCAAAATCGACTTCTTACTTCATTAGTGTCAACTAATAATTTAAGTCCAACACAAGCTCTATGTTTTTGAATTATCTGTATATTTCCTGGAGAAAATACACAATATGCGTGAGGCGATTAAGGCTGAGCCTAGACTCCATGACATTCCCCCAGTTGCCCCTTTACCCTTCCTGGCGCGCATTAAGTGCTTTGATCTCTTTTCAAGTACAGACATAATAAAAAGGGTAAAAGGCCTGAAAACCTCAGGATCTTCGTTTGATTCTTTGCCTCCACAATTTATCAAGGAGCACATTGCCTTAATGGCACATGATCTTACCAGCATCATTAATGCCTCTTTTCAGAGGCTCACTTCCAGCATGCTGAAAGAAACCCTCATTTCTCCAACTCTGACTTTTGTAAGCAACACCATAGAAGGTGAGGCAACTTGCCAACTTTCCAAACATTTGCAACAAGGTCACCTTTTGACGGGCTCGCAATCAGGTTTTCGCCCTTTGCACTACACAGAAACACTGCTGTTCATGTGTGAAAAATGTATACAACTAAGGGATAACCACAACCTATTAGCAGTCTTTGATACTATGGAGCACTGTATATAACTGCAACGCTTGGAGACATCCCTTTATAATACTTCTTGTCTTCCCAGAGCTATGATAACTCTTCTTGGTATTATGCATTTAATGTTGTTTGTCTTGTCCAGTTTTTTGTTCGCACAGAGGCATGAGGGCAAGTTGTACATTATAAGGAACATAAATAAATAAACATCTATGCATATTCCAGGCTCAGCTTTGGCTTGGCTGAGCCCATATTTAAAGGACAGGAAGCAAAGGTTATGGGCAATGCCGCAGGGCTGCCCAAGGCGAGGTAGGGTAACTGATGTTGCCATTGAGCAGGCCAGGAGCGGGGCAGCCCCCACCCCTATGCCTGCTCCTCTCCTCCACAGCTGCAGAGACACGCAGTTTCTGCTACACAAAGCCAAGGAAGGGTGAGGTGTGAACAATCACCTCACCCTTCCTCCAAGCAACAAGGTGCTAAGCACATAAGAAAAAACAACAGTCAGGCAGGGCTCAGGTTCAAAGACCTGCCCCCCTCAGGGGGCCAGACAGTCGGCTACCCGGCCTGGGTGCTGGCACACAGCCCCCACTACTATACACATCAAAGACCCAGGGCTCCCCTGGGTCTTATGAATAAGAGCAGAAAGCTCTAAGAAAACGCAATCTCTGGACCCAGAATGGGGACCCAAACAAACAGGACGTTCGCTGTTCACTCAGCGCCTTCCACACTTTGCTGTTCTGTTTACTCGGCATCTTTTTCTTTCTATTTCAAAGTTCACTGCACCCGCAGCGTCTTTTCCCCAGAACTTTGCACTGTTCTAACAAAGCTTTTAAACTTAAGTGATCAGTGAAATTGAAGGCAAAGAAGGCTCCAGAGATGCACGATATACCAGCAACAGGATGCCAGGTCGGCCCGATCGAGCGGAGAACAACAAACAAGACAGCCCGGGCCGTGGCGCGGTCAATTTCACAATCATAAGGTGAGCCTCTGGGGATGGGTTTTTTGCGAGGCAAATGAAAGTTGTTTCTTTAACATAGACGCTAAGGCAAACATCCCGCTGGCAGCCGGCCAAAGGCAGAACCCTCTGCAGCTGCCGAATGCGCTCCGCGGTGTCAGTTACAAGGAACGAAAATAGCATTGTATAGTTAATGCCGCATGGAATAGAAAAAAGAACATTGTTTCACGCCACCCAGGGGACGTTGTTTATTTAAAAGTGACAAATCATAAGCAAGAAACAATAGCGATTAGCATGTCGGCCGCTGTGGCACAGTCAGTAAGTGTGGTGGCTTGTACCTGAGAGGTCAGGGGTTCGAACCAAAGCCCCAACTTCAAAATTCTAGAAGCGCGAAACGATTTAGCTTCTAAAAAACAAGATAGGACAGTGAGCTACGGGAACAGCTCGGTGGCAACGCAAAAGTCAGGGAAGAAGGCGGCACGGTTTCAAACCCAGCACCTGCCACACAGTGCAAATATAAAAATGCACTTAAGCTAAAAAATTATTTTCCTTTTTGACCATGGAGTAAACTTTCATAAACACATCATCAGCCAGTTACCCAATACAGGCAACAGCCTAGCACCTGTTTAAAGTCCAATTTTAAGGGACAACAATCAAAACTGCATGAATGTTTTCCTTTTAACAGCTGTTTAGTCACAACAAAATACATTTTCTTATCAATCAAACAGGCAAGAGAGCATGGCTCCCAAACGAAAACCACAGGAACCCCCAACCCCTCCCCAGAAGCCCAAATCTCCTCACTTACTAGGAGCCTTGGAAGCAACTGAACATTATGGCTGGGCCTGGGTCAGAGAGAATATGTATGGCCTACCAGAAGAAGGGGTGCCCATACCACCCAGTCAGGAGGAGGACACAACACCAGCAAAGAAAAGGAAGTCAACAGAAGGCATGGGAAAAGGTAACAAGAAACTGTCTAAATTATGCGAGAACATGAGTGAAATGCAGCAATTATTACTGGAAATCAGGACAAACAAATTCCTCCCACAGCCAAAACTAGGTCTGCAAACTCCACCACACCTTTAGAACCTGACATCACGGTTACCACCATCCCCCCAGCAACAACCACAGCAACACCAGCCCCACCAACACCAATAACACAGGTGCCAACAACACCAACAGCAGCCACCACAGTGTTACCCACGCCAACAGTGGCAGCTCCAGACACAACAGGTGCATTAAAAGCATGGACAATCCCCAATACAAACACACCGGGACAGGCAGGGGCAAGCAACAACAACTCCCCAGACATGGTAATGATTAGCAGTAGCCAATTAGACCTAAACCTCAAACCATTTCAGACAGAAATACTGAACAGATACAAAAGGTGCTTAGCATGGAACATTGACATTACAATCAAGGAAGCCCTATGGGCCAAAGAGTTTATCAAAATCTTTTCACTTATAGAAGCCCAATGCAAAGGGAGAGATACTTATAGGGATCCCAAAAAGATAGAGGAGAAAGCCATAGCCAGAAATGCCCAAGTGGAACAGAATTGGGACAACTGGCTACAGGCCTTTGCCATCTTGGCAACCATTTATGAAGAAAAATTCCCCAATGATGGCAGTAAACTATGGGCATACATGGGCACAAAATCAGAGAAGTAAAAATCACCCAAAAAGGGAGGACCTGGCTAGCATATGATATTAGATTTAGGAGAAGTCAGAGAGGCCAGCCATAGAATGGGATGAGGTCCAGAATGACTAATACATGCTAAATGCCGAGCCTCCATCAGAGGAAGAGGCCGCACAAGCAACCCCAAAAAATAGCAAAAATCCACAGGGCCCCAGATTTTCTGACAATGAAAAACACAAAAAGGGGGAACAGCCCTTTCGGAAGAATCAGCCAATGGGGGCTAAGTCTAATGCCCACAGGCAGAACAAAAACCACACCCCAAAAGCCAACATCCCATGTAGGAATTTTGAAAAAAACCTATGCACCTGGGGGAAGGAATGCTGGTACAACACACTTGCACAAACTGCAACGGTGACCATGCAGCAAGCAACTGCACCAGACTTCCAGCCAAAAATACAAAAGAGCAAAAGCTTACATCTACATCGCCTCCACGAGCGCAAAAACGGAAATCGCTCGAGCAAAGGAGGAACTGGCATCTCTAGGGTTCACCCTGAATAATCAAAACCAGGAACTTCAATTTCAGAAGTCAGGACACTCAGGGAGAAATTTGGGAAGCCAGGTTAAAAATCGAGAAAAGGAAAATAGGAGCGAAGTTAGAAGACCCATTTGAACTCATCAAACAGCTGAAAGTCACCACTCTAAGCCCTCAGTCCCGGCCTCGCCGTTAGGCCTGAAGAAAAGCCTCGAGCGACGGGGGACCAGCTCAGCTAAAACCCAAAATGTCAATGCAGAACCTGACCCTGGCGACCGCAGTGCTCAGAGGAACAGCAATCGCTTCTTAGCGACAAAAGAAAGTTCGGTCAACAACAAACAATCGAGAGAAAAACTACAGGGACTGTGGGCCTGGCTTCCCAAGGCCCTCACACTAACGAAAAAATAACAATGCACAGGTCGGCCCAAAGGGTCCGTGGACATCCCGGCAGTCGACCAAAAACCATCTGCCCTCCACCTCTGCTCATGGAACACCCGCGGCCATCTACACCTAACAATGCTGGGAGACGCAAATTTGGCCTCATTCGATATCATCTGCTTACAAGAGACATGGCTTCGGAAAACACCGGCAATGGACAGCTATGGCACCACCTTGGTCCCCGCCAACAAAGGTCTTGTGGGCCGCCTGACATCGGGAATTCTCATTGCCTGCCGGCAGAGGATTGGCCTGAAGATCATGGCCACCCTCCTATCCAACCTCTCAATCCTGGCAGTAATACTAGACTGGGAGGATCAATCAAATTGCAGAATCTCGCAAACAGCAATCATCAACACTTACTGGAATCCAGCGGCCATAAACCAACACACCTACCTAGCCATGATGGAAAATCTAGTAGATGAAATCCAAGCCTTCCACCAGGTCCCTTCGATTATAATTTGCGGCGACCTGAACGCTCAATGTTCTGATGGGCCTACAAAGCTGGGTAGAATTCCACCTATGACCCCGGTCGCCAAAAGAGGGAGTCTGTGGTCCGCTCTAATGGCATCAAGAAAAAGGGAGAATCTGGATTCAGCTTTCCCAAATGCTCATCGTCTTCCTACCTGGGATCAAGACTCCCTCCACATTACCATCGACTACATCTTTACCTCACGATACCTCCTGGCAAAGGTGAAAGACTTTGATGTTCGCAAAACAAAAGCCAGCGACCACAACCAGCTCATCATGTCTTTGCAAAACCACTTCAAACCACCGGCTCTGTTTGTCTTGGGGGTTGAACCAAACTCCCGGGGAAATCGCTTGAACTTGACAGCGGAAGCAGTCTCAAACCTGTCAGCAAAATATGCGCTGGGGGTGAATACCGATGGAAAAGACTCTTTGGACTATGTACCTCTACTAGTCCAATACAGGGCATACGCAAAATCGTCGGCCCCAACTTTCATTGCGCCCAGACATTCTTTTGACGCCATTCTGGTTGCAAAAAGACGTGAACTATGCAGGCTGAAAAGGCGGCTTGGGAACCTTCCCCAAAACAATGAAATACTAAAGACGGCAACAAAAACTTACAAAAACTGGGCGAAACATCACCGCCATCAACTTTACCAGCAGGATGCAGAATCCATGCTAAAGGCCATCGGAGGAAACAAAGTGAGAGAATTCTGGTCCTTGCTAAAAACATTGTCTCCTTCATATAACAACACGACCATCAACGCCATGGCGGAACAAAAATGGATCATTCACTTTTCTTCCCTCTTGTAAGCTCTGCATTCCACGGACTCACCTGTAAAGAAATCGAGCAGTGAAAACTGGCTGAAATTGGACAACCAGGCAGAAATCAGAGACCACATCAAAAAGCTGAAGAACTCCAGAGCGGCGGGCCCGGATGGAATTTCAAACATCGACTTGAAAAAAAACGCAGAGGAATGGGCCTCGCTTATTGCGTCCATCTTTTCCCAATGCGCCGCACAGAAATCCCTCCCACCTTCGTGGACGAAAGCCATTATTGTCCCAATTTACAAGAAAGGCGATATTACAGATCCACTAAACTACTGCCCTATAGCCCTCTTGGACTGCATCGGGAAAGTCTTTGGGAGCCTGCTCTTGAAAAGATTCCATTCCTGGTCAAAATCGGCCCCTTGCAACGACAGGTTTCAAACAGGCTTTAAAAGAAATGTGGGCACAGCGGCAAACATACTAACCATCAGCACTCTGAAAAGTAAGGTCCTGGAGGGCAAACCGAGGATCTTTGTGGCTTTTATAGACCTCTCTCAGGCCTTCGACCTAGTCGATAGACACCGCCTTTGGAAAAAACTAGAAGGGTGGCGTTGTCCCCAGGAGATTCTGCAACCAATCAAGGCTCTTCACTCAGAAAGCACCCTCAGGGTTCGCCTGTCCCAAATGGGCAACCTGTCAGGTGAAATTCAGACGGGTCGAGGGGTGAAACAAGGATGCCCTCTTGTCCCAGCGCTATTCCTAGCCTACATAGGCGACTATGGGGACTCAGAAGATCTGTCAAGGACCTTTCCACTGTCTATGGCCACTGCAAAAATTAGCCACCTACTGTATGCAGATGACCTTATCTTATTTGACCAGACCCAGATCGGCCTCCAGAGACAGTTATCAAACCTTCTGCGCTACACGTCTGAAAACAATCTAAAAATAAATCGAGAGAAAACTAAAATCATGATCCTGGAGGCCGGCCAGAAAAAAAGTGCAGACAAATTCAAATGGTCTCTGGAGGAAAATGAGTTCGAGAAACTCACAGAATACAAATATCTAGGTGTTTTGATGGATAGCTCGAAACACGAGACCTCCATGCAGGTAAACCTCCAAAACAAAATAAAGAAGCTGACATCACAAGGCAAGGCGATCGGCATAAAATTTGGAAAATTCTTATGCATCCCAGTGATAGAATTCTACAGAAAAAAAAGTTGTCCCTTCTATTACCTACGGCGCTGAAGCTATGCCTCTGATTCCTAACAAAATCTGGCCAAAACTAGAAAGCCTGTTTTGGAAAGGGGCCCTCTCCCTTCCAAAATCTACGTCCATAGCTGCAATTCGAAGAGAACTCAGTCTTGTGTCGTTAAAGACAACAGTAAACATCAACGCTCTCAGGCTATACCGAAAATGCATCATGGATGAGAGTGAGGAAATCTACGGTCTGCTAAATAAGGAGTTACAATCGGGAAAGGTGAAAATGCTAGCAGCATGGAAAGTAGCAAACACGGCCTTACTCCAGTCAGTCGCTTGATCAGAAGCCGACCTCAGTCCTAATCCAACTAGAGTGTTTAAAAAATTGAAAGAGCTTGATTGGATTCAAACACAAGAGTCTGCTTCCAACAACAAATTACTCCATCATCTGCCTCCATCGTACTGCAAGCTAAAGGAGCCAATGAGGTACCTACAAAAATTCCCCAGTAGGGGAGCATCGAAATTCTCTCCTAAGGATAAGGATGAATCTACTAGACACAAACGAAATTCGCAGGATTAGAGGCCTTTCCGACTCTAATACTTGTCGTTTGTGTGAGAATAAAACCGAATCCATCCGACACCTGCTTCTGCAATGCCCAAAAAACTTGAATCTCAGATTGGTCTACCTCGAACACTTAATAGTGGATGATCGAGGGTGGGATGAAGAAAAATGGTGGAACAGATTGATCGGCGGAGACCGAAAAACCTGGCTCTTGGCAACTGTAAAAGGTTTGGAACACACGATGAAAATGATAACAGATTCAGGGTCCCACCCTGGTTAGCTACTTTCGGAATTCAGTTTTTCAGCTCTTCTTCTTTTGTAAAGTTCTTTTTGAACACACACAAAATAAATAAAAAAAATTAAAAAAAAGATAAGCACCAATCCCAACCCGCCAACCATACGGTTAGTACCGGGCAGAACCCCATCAATCCAAACAATTTTAGAGAAGCACTCATGAATTACCCAGACAGAGAAACCAGCGAGGAAATCCGGCAAGGTTTCACCAACGGTTTCACCATCCCCTTCAAGGGCACAGGGTCTCAGAATATCCCAAAGAACCTGAAGTCAGCCAGGGACAACCCACAATTGGTGGAGAGCAAAATCAAGAAGGAACTGCTACTAGGCAAGATTGCAGGACCCTGGGACTACATGCTGCTCAAAGATTACATAATATCCCCACTAGGATTGGTCCCTAAAAAGGAACCCGGGAAAATGAGGTTAATTCATCACCTTTCCTATACTAAGGACCAATCACTGAACCACGGCATTACACACACTTCCAAGAGGCGGTAATACTCATACAGGAATGTGACAGGAACGCCCTGATGGCCAAATTGGACATTGAATCTGCTTTTAGATTATTGCCAGTCCATCCAGACCCGCAGCAATGGCTAGGTTTTACTTTTAAAAACAAATTCTATGTAGACAGATGTCTCCCCATGGGATGCGCAGTATCCTGCATCCTATTTGAGCAGTTCAGCTCCTTTTTTCAATGGGCATTCCAAAAACAGAGACCAGGGACCAAAACAATACACTACCTCGATGATTTCATGGTAATGGGACCAGCAAAACTGTAGAATGTAGCAAAGCCTTGGCGAAGTTAGAAGGAATGGCCTCACAGTGGGGCATCCCCCTGGCAACAGAAAAAACAGCTAAAACCAGCCAACAACATAATTTTTCTGGGCATTGAGATAGACTCGGCAAAGAGTTTATGCAGAATCCCAAAAACAAAAATAGTAGAACTTCTGGAGAAAATACAAGGCCTGACAACAAAAGACAAGGGCACAGTAAAAGAGAGGGGAGGGTATTTTCCAGAAGTCTGGAACAAAAAATCAAATCATACACCAAACCCCTCCTGCACATCCAGCTAGGCACAGAGGTGAAACAAGATCTGGAAATGTGGGGGAATTTCCTTAAATAAATTCAACGGGACCTCACTTTGGCGCACGCCACTGAATACATCGACAAAAAGGGTCCTTTTCACTGATGCATCTGGGAGCAGGGGGTTTGGTGCCATACTAGACTCATAATGGGTGGCAGGACACTGGCCCAAATCGTGGAAATCTGCAGGGTGGACAAAAAACATCAACCTCCTAGAAATATTTCCCATTTGGCTAACCTTATACATCTGGAGCAGACAGCTAGCTAACACAGAACTCTTGGTCTGGTGCGACAACATGGCCGTGGTAGACTCCATAAACAGAAGATCTACCAGATGACAATTGGTGCTGAAAGTCCTACAAGCCATGACAGCACTCACACTACAAGAAAACATTGTGGTCAAAGCAAAGCACATCTTGTGGGCGGATAATAACATTGCAGATGCTTTATCTTGCTTTCAGTGGCCAAGATTCCGGGAGCTAGCACCACACTCCCAGGAACAGATGACGCCAATACCAGCGGAATGCTGGTCAATAATGGGAATACAAGAATAACGGCATCAACGCCAGCGCCAGAGAGCCTGGGCCAGGATGCCCAACAAGAAACAGGCACTTCAAAAACTGGTGCCAACAACTCGCTGCCCGCAGAAAACACGAGCCCTGGCTCGGGTTTCCTAACAGAAATGACAGAGCAAGCACTGGGAAGCACTACCGCAGCGCAGTACAGTAAGTGTTTACAAACACTATTTAGAGCCGCAGGTTTAAAACATGTAGAGTTAATAATGATTAAAGACATAGGGCCTCATTACGACCCTGGCAGAGTGGGTTTACGCCAGCGTTATTCGCGGCGGACCCGTCCGCCCTACTACGAGTTCCCGTAGCGCCATGGAGCGTTTTCCGCCTGGTTTTTACGGGCGGAGAAATCCATGGCGCTACGGGACCTTGTTGTCAATTACGCCACCGTATTTTACGGTGGCGTAATTAACGCCTTCCCAACTCCCATTATACCCTATGGGGCAAAAATGGGAATGGGGAAGGGTAAAATGGGAATGGGGATTTACCGCCCCGCCAAGGTCGGAATGGGGCGGAAAATCCGCCAACCCCCATGGCGCTATCGGCAGCTTTCCGCCGTGCTCCATGGTGCATTTTGCACCGCAATTTCCGCCAGGGTCGTAATGAGGCCCATAGTAATATTCTTAAAATGGGTGCACAAGCAGGGCTTTAAGAGAGATTGGGCAAAGAGACACCTAGTAGCAATCTCATATTTCTCAAAAATTCGGGGTGACTCAGATCCCACCCAGAATGCCCTTATCTCCTACGCCATGAAAGGCTGGGCCAGAATTGAGGGACCCCAGGTAGAGACGGCCGCCCCCTTGATTTCATCAAACTAGTAAAAATAGCAGACCAACTGGAAGCCATATGCTGGCACCCATATGAGATCATACTATTCAAAACAGCATTATTTATGGCCTATCCGGGGCTTTACGCATGGGAAAGCTCATCGCCTCCTGCACCAAGGCCACTAACGGGTTAGGCATCATGGAGGTCAGGGTCAGACAAAACAGCGTCACCGTATAAATCCAACAGTCCAAAACGGGGGTCAAAAGAACCATCAACATTTGTTGCATTGATGATGCAACACACTGCCCAGTGTGCATCACCAACCTCTACTATGCAGAAAGGCCCAGAGTGGGGGGGAGGTTTCTAATCCACAAGGATTCCTCGGCACTAAGCCGCTACCAATTTAAAGGGGTGTTGATGAAAGCAATCACCAAGGCAGGATGGGACCCCAAGGGTTGTGGCACCCATTCCTTTAGAATAGGTGCTGCCACCTCAGCATGGCAAGGAGGCCTGGCACCACAACAACTAAAAAACATAGGGGGATGGAAGTCAGATTGCTACAAAAGATACATCAGACCACAGCTAATATAGCCCCCTCCCCATTTTTCTCCAGCCCTGCAGAAACAACAGGCAAAGGGAGGACCTTGCTCTGATCAGCATGGATAGTCGGGCACTCATTCGTCTTCAGGACAGGCCGATATGGCAGAAGAAACCAAAGAAGGTCCACCATTCAGGAACACCATTGCTTCCTGGTGGGGATACAGAGGCCTTCGCTGGGCCAGTATCCATGAAACACTAGCAGAGCTAGTCACATACAGAGACCCGCCTGAATTTTTGATAATACACCTAGGGGGCAATGACCTGGTGACCACAGGAAGGAGAAGCTTATTTGAGGAAATCTGCTCCTCTCTAGCGGGCATTTCACCCAACTGGAGGGAAACAGAAATATACTTCTTGGCCATCCTACCAAGAAAGAAATGGCAGGGGGCCACCTGTTACAAATCAATAGACATTTCTAGAAGAAAACTCAACAGGGGGCTAGAGAAATTCTCTACAGCAAGAGGCCTGGGCTTCATAAAGCACCCGACCATCACCCTGGGTGATCCTGACCTTTTTCTCAAGGACGGCACTCATTTATCAAACCAGGGCATGGAACATTTCTTTCGAGAAATTTCAGCAACCCTAGCCTCCAGGGGTTGTCACTAGGAGATACGTTCGGGGGAACATGGTCAGCTGGCAAGCTGCCCGTGTGTGGCGGCACCGGCCAGAGGGGGTAACCTCAGGACCCCAGTGCCCAAAAGTATGATACTATTATGATATGCGATTATTGTTATCTCCATAACCATATCTGCACAATAAAATCCTACAGCCTTTTATTGCCAACGCTTGACAAATTTTGTGAGACAAATTTTTTCGGCTGAGGGAAGGGGTCGGCCAACACAAGTGCATGCATATGGGTTCAGCAGTTATTGGCAATGTTGCAGGGCCACCCAAGGCGAGGCAGGGTAACTGATGTTACCATTCAGCAGGCCAGGAGAGGGGCAGCCCCCACCCCCATGCCTGCTCCTCCACAGCTGCAGAGACACGCAGTCTGTGCTACACAAAGCCAAGCAAGGGTGAGGTGTGAACAATCACCTCACCCTTCCTCCAAGCAACAAGGTGCTAAACACCTAAGGCAAACCAACAGTCAGGCAGGGCTCAGGTTCAAAGACCTGCCCCCCCTCAGGGGGCCAGACAGTCGGCTACCCAGCCTGGGGGCTGGCGCACAGCCCCCACTACTATACACATCAAAGACCCAGGGTTCCCCTGGGTCTTATAAATAAGAGCAGAAAGCTCTAAGAAAACACAATCTGTTTGAGGACCCCGAACGGGGACCCAAACAAACAGGAGATTCGCTGGTCACTCAGCGTCTTCCACACTTTGCTTCTTTACCACAAACCCTCCCACCCTACAAATAAGGGAGAAGAACAAAGGAAAAGAGGTACAGGGCACTGTACGGTGTCCACAACAAGTCGTGGGACATGAGAAGGCGGCACAGGCCAGAGGGGGTAACCTCAGGACCCGGTCCCAAAAGTATGATACTATTATGATATATGATTATTGTCATCTCCATAACCATATCTACACAATAAAATCCTATGGCCTTTTATTGCCAACACTTGACCAATTTTGTGAGCCAAATTATTTCGGGTGAGGGTAAGGGGTCGGCCAACACAAGTGTATGCATATGGGTTCAGCAGTTACAAGTGGGGTGCTTTATCTCATCGAGCTGCCAGCTATCTTGCTGGGTCCGGCAGGACTCAGCCTTGTCCCCCACTTCTCTTCAATGTATATGTGTACCCATTGGTAGAATTGATAGAGAAGAAAGAAGTGTCTTGTATGTCAGCTATATGCTGACAACACTCAAATATCAGTAGACCTGCATGGTAATTCAGAGAAAGGCAGAGTGGTGGGGAATGCTTGGCCATGGTACAACGTTGGATGCAGGACAACAATTTATGGCTTGACGGGGAAAAACAGATATCGTTTTATTTGATCTCCTGGCTGAGCTCCTACTGCCATTTACATGACTGTCTTTTTTTTGTGCACAACCTACTTTGGTGGAGGCAGCTAGGAATTTGGGCATCTTAGTTGATAGCCTGCTAACTTTTTCCAGCCACGTAGACGCAGTAGCCAAAAGTGCACATTTCCATCTCTATTGGTAAATGTAGCAGTCTGTTAGCCCAGGCACATGTAAAAGCACTAGTTCCAGCAGAAGTGTTATCCCGGGTGCAATATTGTCTATCCATTTATCTTGGTATATCTAATAAATTACTTTCTTATCTTGAGGCCGTGCATGAAAACAAGATGGTACATGTGATCTTTGACCTGAAAAATGTTGACCATATTTCTCATGCTGTCAGGTTATTGCACTAATTGCTCATGGATAAGTAAACTCAAATTCAGACTCTTAACAAAATCTGGAAAAGTTAAATGGATTAGCGCCCTGTTCTCTTTCTGCTACGTTTCAGCAGTATCTTCCAACCTACTCCCTTAGGTCCAGTACGAAGGACCTCCCGGTAGTGGGTAAATATAAGACGCCCGTTATAGTGGCATAATGCTGTGTACCTTAGGTTGTGGACTATGGAACAATCTGCCAACGGTGGTCGGTCAAAAAACCGAAAACAAAATATCGAATCACAAAAATATCGAAACCAAAATCTCGAAAAAAAAAAATCTCGAATTATTTATTTATTTATTTATATGTATTTGTGGGTTCAGGTAAGTATAAAAAAAGGGTAAAATAAAAAAAAAAGGGGGGGTTGGGGGGGAACCCCCCCATTTCGAAATAAAAACGTATTAAAAAAAAAATTCGAGATTTTTTTTTTCGAGATTTTGGACTCGAGATTTTTTTTTTCGAGATTTTGTAATTCGGTTTTTTCACTATAAACCTCTGCCAACATCTATCAATAACACAGACCCTCACTGTTTGCCTTCAAACATAGCCTCAAACTATATTTCCTGGCTTTTCATGTTCGCTAAATCTTTATAAGAATGTGTTAAAGTTGTAGAGGTACAGCACTGTTTTTATGTATGTCTGTATTGAGTCTTTTTTATACTGTATTAGTTGCACTGTTTTGTGTATTTTATATAAGGCTTGTTGTCTAGCGCCTTGATACTGGTTTACCAGTAAAATGTTTTGCATTCAATACATATTTTTACTACTACTAATGCATGTAGAGTTGCACTTGTTGCATGTCGAGTTCCTCTTGTCTTTTCACTTGAAGCTGTCCTTGTCATCGTTTGAGAAACTGCATGTCTTGGGTTGCAGAGCTGCTATTTTCAATGCATGTGGAGCTACTCTTGTCATTGCATGTGGAGATGCACCTGCTGCTCATGGAGTTGAGCTTCTTGTTACATGTGGACCTGCAGTTGTCATTCCATGTGGGAATGTACCTGCTGCTACATTTGAGGCGGCACTTGCCCTTCAGGGCGTAAATTGACTCCTTAATCGTGTATCCCTTTATTTTGCGAACGGTCCATGCCCATTCAGAGAAGGAAGAGACAGCAGCTGCCTGAGATTTAGATAATTGTGGAAGGCTGCCAGATATTCTTGGATACTTCTTTACCAGGAATTCTTACTTGCTTTCAGGTCCAATTCAGAACTTTGAGGAAAAACAATCACTTTGCAGCACAAAACAGCAAAACAAGTGAACACGTCTTCCTGTAACCAATGTAAGGGACTCATTACACGGATGGCGGAAAACCATGGCGCTATTAGCGCCATGGTTCATGCCGGTAAAATACCGGCACCGCCTTGGCGGAAAGGGGAATTACCGCCCCATTCCAAGGTTGGCGGGGCAGTAATTCCCCCTTCCACCATTGCCCTTCCCCCTTTCCATTTTTGGCCCATAGGCCTCAATGGGAATGGGGAAGGCACTAATTACGGTGCCGCAAATTGCGGTACCGTAATTAGCTCCCTGGGTCCCTTTGTGGGTTGGTTTTTAACGCCTGCAAAAAGCAGGCGTTAAATCCCCCAACCCGCAAAGGGACCTCGTAGTAAGGCGGTAAGGATTTACCGGTACCGGTATTTTACCGGTACCGGTAAATCCTTACCGCCATCCGTGTAATGAGGCCCTAAGTGTAACATTTGTCTTGCAGTAGAATCCTCCTTAGGCTATACAACAAGCAATTGATATTTTCAAAAATGCAAGGTGATTGCTGATTCAAGTGAATCCGCAAGCTTTATTGCAGTGACAGGGTGTGTTATGCGGATTACAATTGGATTCATTGTGATTAGCACTGATCTCTGCTGCATTTTTTCCTTATGAAGACTCAATATATGGTGAATATATTAATCGTTAATGTACAATGTTGAAAAGATAATTTTGAGTCAATTAAATAGTAATGAGTATTTATTTTGTATTGTTTTATCTCCCACTTCAATGAGGTTTTGTTCCTAAGAGACGCAGCCTACTAGGTCATCACCCTATAATTATGGTGGGTCAGAGTTCCATAGGAAATTGAAAAAAATGAATTGCTAATAACCTTTGACTTGTGCGACGGATCCAGCTGACATCTTGCAGACAATGTTGTACACTCTGGCCCTGCAAGACTGGAACGTTTGGGAAGGATTCTTTAAAATATGAAAACGTTATTAAGAAAACAACAAAAGGCACTTTCGGCCTAGTCCCCATTCATTTTCCCATAGACAAAAAATATCACTTTTGCTCAACCACACAGCCAAAACGACTGGACAGATTTGGATCAGGTTTGAAGCATTGACTCGCAATCATTTTGTAGACTGAGTTTATTCCTTGCAGTACTTTTAAAAATGTTGACAGAGACGGGGGAGCCCCCTTCCCAAAAATAAAATGCTATATTTTCCAGAAACATTGAATATCCTAGAATTTAGGATGTTTAAAAATGAAACAGCCGTCATCTTTTTTTTTCTCAATGTGAGGGGAAGCCACGGTTATACCCCAGGTTTTAGCCAAGAGTATCACAAGAACAAAATGCAGACATTTTTGCCATTTGAAGTCAAAAAACATGCAAAGGCCATTAGGCTAGAGGTGGGGGTAGCAAAAGGACACTAAGCGAAATTTGGAAGTTGGAGAGGGGCTAGGGATGAAGATTGCAATACGAAGCTGAAACTTTCGTCACATACCCTCAGCTATAACCTGGGGTATAACTGCAGCTACCCGACAGTTCAACTGAAACTCCATCACAGAAATTGACGAGTATTGTGTTTGGAATGGGAGAGAGCAGGGGGAGGTGAGGAGGCCATCAGGGGAGTGGGCGGAGGAGGCACAGATGAGGGGCACTTGGTGAGGCTCTGGGAGGGTAGGGACGCATTTTATACTCTGTCTTTCCTGATAACCATGGGTATAACTATCACAAATAACTGGTCTCATTGGTTGCTGGAGTAGGCGCAGGTATTCAGCATTGTGCCTGGGCATAGCTGTGTAATGTACCATGCTACTTTGTTTGTTGCACATTTTTGCAGTGGCGACGTGTTAGAGCCACAGGTATTCAAATTCTCTAAAAACCTGGACTCACTAGTTTAGAGGGGTGAAAAAGGTAGAATTAGACCAGTCTAGAGGTGCATAGGGTGAAAGAGTCTATAATTCAGTAAATAATGTTTTTAAAATGACACAATCTACCAAGACTCACGGATACTTACAGCTAGCCGCGGCCAGGGCGTCCCATTGGCTTGCCGATAGCCTCGAGTATCAGTAGCTGTGTGTACAGCCGTGACTACTGTCATTATTATACCCAGAGCTACAATGACGTGGAATAGGTGTATTATATATCCATCACAGAAAGATATACTGTGCTCGGGCAGGCAGGGTAGTGGGCATCATGTGGAGGAGGTGAGTACTTCTTTGGGTGTGGAGTGTTGGAGGGGGCTCAAATAGAGTCTTGGATGTATGTGGAAAGAAATAACACTCCTTCTTTTATTATACCTATGGGTACACAGCACTGAACCTATCATACCCGTGGCTATTAAAAAAAATGTTTTTACAAAATGGACCATATACAGGTTAAATATCCATTTCTACAGTCTTTGTTTTTTATTGACTATTTTTGTAAGTGAAAGGCTAGTCCTGAACAGTGCCGTTTGGGGAGAGGGAAGGAGTAGGGTGGAACTGGCAATGGGAGAGCATTAGGGTTGACACATATAACAAGGGGTAAAAAAGGGAACATTGTTTTTGTTTGTATTTTTTGGAATTGGATTTTTCAAAAAATGGGGGGAAATTGGCACTTTAAAAAAATTATATTCCTAGTAGTAGCAGTTGGCCTGGTGTTGTGAAATGGTCCGTGCCCAGCCATCTAGGGTGGCATCTCCCACCCCGAATCAGCTGTTGCATTGCCTGCAAATCATTTTGCACTGCTGCAGATCGGGTGTTGGCAGCAGGGAATGAGGTTGGGTCCTAGTGGATGGTGCAGAAACTGCGGCTGCAGCAGATAAAGTGGATTGGGTGGAGGTTGCAATAGTGAGTGATGGAGAAGAAGTAGATGCCACTGCAGAAGGTTGCAGGCATACAGAGTTTGGCCCATGTACCTTCACTTTGTGGTGTTCGTGGGCTTGACGATACTGGTCGTTCACTTCATCCCAATGGACACAGACCGGGTGCTGGATGAGCACTGACTTTCCTTTGTGACGGAACATTTGATGGGGCACGTCGTAGCACCTTTTTACAGAAGTTACACTGCACTTCCTCATTCTCTTTCTGTGAGTGATGCTCTTTCACTAGGAAATATTGCAAACTATCCACTGTGTAGGAACCCCGATGACACATCATCACTGCTACTACTATTGCTACTACTATTGCCAGACATGGTGAAAGATTTAGGATAAGGGAGGAAAATGTAAGAATAGTACAAAAAAAAGACAAAAAGGACATTAAAATCAAGTTAAAAAAAAAGAAATTAAAGTACCAAACTAAAATAAAGAATAGACAAACACAACAAATGACAGGACAAGGGATAGAGGTGTATGGAAAAAGACAAAGGATGAAAATTAAGGAGATACCTTTGGGTGTGGTAATTAACCACAGCTACAGGCACCAGCCAATTAGAGTGCGCAGTTTGTATTTGTGTCAGTACAAAAGCTTGCCACCTGTATCCGCATTTACAATCTTAGCCAATAGGATTGTCACTTTTGACGCAGCTATGTGTCATGTGTAGGCGTGTAACCGCAGCACGCAATCTGAGGTCGATAGTGTATGTGCAGGTATACGTCATTTCACCTAGGCGTAGTTGATTGGTTGTTTTTGTTGATGCCGCTATGTGTCATGTGTAGGCATGTAACCACAGTGCACAATCTGATTGGTCGATAATGTACATCTGGGTATCCGTCATCACGCCCGGGTCTAGCCACATTAACGTACCGCACAGCCTGATTTGTTGTTCCTGTTGATGCGGCTATGTGTCATGTGCAGGTGCGTAACCACAGCACGCAATCTGTTTGGTCAATTGTGCATGCACAGATATGCATCATCGTGCCTGGGTGTAGCCCCGTTAACGAAACTTGATTCCTGATTGGCTTGTGGGCATATTTGCAGATATTCAGCACACCCAAAAACACCTCCATTTCTTTTCCTCATTGCTTTTCTGTGTCTTGGTTGGTGCATTTGTTTCTGAGCCTCTAAGAACTGTAAAAGGGCAACATCATCATTTTTATATCCTTTTTTAAGCTCTGTTCCTTGTCTTGCTATTTGTAGTTTGTGTTTATTCGTTATGTTAGCTTGTTATTTTCTTTTGTTTACATTTTTTCCTTTTAAGTGTCAGAGTCCTTTTTGTGTTGTCTTTTTTTAAACGTTTTTCATTTTTTCTACCTGGTCCATCATTTTAGTATGCCTGCGACCAGCAGCGATGAAGATGTTGTTTGGAGGTCAGCTGCATCAACCCACGGAAGAAGCAGTGTACCATGAAGACTGCCGCAAACATCTGGCAGTGCTTAAGAGTAAAGCAGCAAAAAAGAGGTGAAAGAGATACAGTGTACTTTTTGTGGGGGATAGGGCCATCCAACAAACCGTCTCAAAGCCTAGTGATGAAGGAGAGCAAGCACTTCCAGCATCATCGGCATTCAACGACTGTAGATACATGAGAAAGGGAGGCCAGATGTTAGTTGGTCTATTGAGAGCTGGTTGTAGAGCCACCCAACGCTCCTACATATCCAAAACCCATGTAACAGAGTGAAGCCATTGGTTTATTGTGGGGACTGAAGCGCGCAGCTATAGTAATAGTACATATATCGTATAGCTAATAACAGTTACGGCAAAGCTGAGGAAATTCGTGGAACAAGCAAGTCATTGGACATGTCACAACAACATAGTCAAACATCAGTTATAATGCCTCGCATACCCCAACCCAAAAGGTGACAATCCTTGGCCAGTTCCTGAGCATGTGGATGAATCTTGCGTCATTGGTATTACATCTAGGGCATACAGAGGGGCGGTCCCTCGACATAAGGTGTAATCTGGCAGGGGTGTAGTGGTATCTGATTAGGATTTTGAATTGAATCAGATGAAATCTTGAATCGAAAGACACCTCATGGGTGCGGGCGCACATATCCTACATATCAGCTGTAATGTCGGTACCAAGGTCCCTCCTCCAAGCACCGCTGAGCCTGTCAAGTGGTTGGCACCCTCATTCCTGTAGGAGTATATACAGCCTAGACACCCCTCCATGAGCGAAGTGCCACCCATAACCACGGTTAGCATCGGGTCATCGGGGGGAAGCAAGTGGAACTCCTGACAGCCATCTTTAAGTGTGTGCTGCAGGCCAGTCTACTGTAGCCATCTAGAGGGGCGCACCCTCAGTGGCCCGGTTAGGTCCTACCATTCCGTGAAGGATCCCATTGTGTAGACATCCCTGAGATGGGCAAAGCCGGCTGCTGGTCAGCTACCAGCAGTCGACACATCCACCAGGGGGTGCCTGGCAGGCAGTTCCATAGGGGGGTATCACCATGAAACTGGCAGGGAACACCAGCCAGTTTGCAAATTTTGCCCCATGCAGATATCGTGACTCCGGTAGGGTCGCTGACTCCCAAATGACGTACCTGGGGGGGCGGGAGGTGGATTATCAAAGACCAGATGTCCCGAGTTCCAGCCGCAAGTCATTCCAGTTTAACATGAGGATGGGGGCTGTCGGGGTCAAACCAAAATGAAGCGAAGTAGACCTGGGCTGCGATCCAGTAATTAACAAAGGTTGGGGCGTCAAGTCCTCCCTGGCTGTTGGGCCTCGCCATTGTGTCCCACTTCAGGCGGACTGTGCCGTAGTGCCACATGAAACCATTAATAGCCTTAGCAAGCTTCCCAAATAGTTCAATATCCGGCCAGAGCGGAAACATTCACGAATCTGTACAACAGTTGTGAGGGTACCACCATTCTGAGAAGCGCGACAAGGCCAGCCACTGTTATGGGCAGCTTTGCCCAACCGCCTAGCTTCTTTTCGTGTTTGGACAGGTAGTTCCGTGCATATAGCAAAGTCTGATGGCGTGTGACAACCCCCAAGTGTTTTATCTCTAGTGGGGACCAAATGAACCCAAGGAGCTCACCAGGGGCCCTGGTGTCATCAGTCAGTGGGAACAGCTAAGAATTTGTGCAGTTGACCCTGAGGCCCGACAGAGTACCAAAGAGCAGTACATCTTGCATAATTGGTGCACGGTTCTCTTCGGGGCTCCGTACATAGAGCAATGCTTCATCCGCATAGAGTGAAATGATCTCAGGGTCACCACAGAGTCTCACACCTCTGTGGCTATGTCTCTTGCGGATCCTGTCAGCTAAGGGCTCAATGGCCACGCAAATATAAGCAAAGAGAAGGGGCAGCCATGCCTGGTTCCCCTAGCGATAGTGAATTGGGCAGAGTGAAGGCCATTAGTACTTACCCTGGCGACCGGGAAGGTATATAGCAGTTTCACCCATGGTCGGAAACAGGGGCCGAAATTGCACCTCTCCAGGACGGCCCACAGATATTCCCAAGAGACTGAGTCAAACTATTGCTACTATTGTTGCCAGACATGGTGAAACATTTCTGACAAGGGAGGAAAATGTAAGAATAGTACCAAAAAAAGCCGAAGTGCCACCAAAAAGCCGCCACTGCCTATGCCTCAGGGTCTATCCAGGCCAAGATGCTGAAGAGACGCTTCAGGTTAAGCGCTGTGGAGCGACCCGGTATAAACCTGGCCTGATCAGGGTGAACCACAAACATTATGTATGGGGCAAGCCAGAAGGCCACTACCTTGGCGAAGATCTTTACATCGCTATTAATCAGTGAGAGGGGACGGTAGCAGGCACATTGTATAGGGGACTTATTGGGCTTCAATAGCACAGAGATAATTGCCTCTCAGATAGGGGGGGAAGTTTCCCTGTTGCACATATGGTAGATAGGCGAGGTGCAAGGGGACCTCTGTAGCATTTATAAAAATCCATAGCATGACCATCAGAACCAGGGGCCTTCCCCGCTGAGAGTGAATCTATGGCACACAGTATCTCCTCAATGGTCATAGGATGATCTAGCGTCTCTCTGGCTTCGTCAGATAACATCCATAATGGGAGGGCGTCAAGAAATGCCTTGATATCCGACACATGTGCTGTGTCGTTGTTTGCATACAGCGCTTCGTAGAAGGAGCAGAACTCCTCATTGACCTCTGTAGCCGCATATACCAAGAACCATCTGCCCTCTCGATCAGGGGAAGCCATTTTCCTGGCATAGCTTGCCGGCACAATCTCCCTCTCCGTACTGTCTAGCCACTCGGGGGTCATCTAAGAACTTGCGTTCGCAGTCCGCATGGTCCCTGAAGGTGTCTAAAGCGGCACCAATCTCACTAAGTATCTTGGTGGATGGTGATGAGGCATATTGCATTTTGATTTGTGCAATTAGAAGCTTGCTCTCATGAATGGCCCTGAAAATCGTGCAGAGGATCCCAGCTTCTTTTGCCAGAGCAACACCACGAGTATAGGCCTTGAAGGCCTCCCATAAGGTGGCATGCAAGTCGACTGTCCTGGTGTTGAGTTCAAAGTTCTCGTCAATACATGCCCCCAGCTCGACCTCAAAGACAGGATCTAACAGTGCATTCGGTTTGAGATGCCATGATCCCGTCGACCCATATTTCTCACCCCACGTCAGTGACACCGTTATTAGGGAATCTGGGGAATGGTCTAAAAAGGTCCTGGGTAGAATTTCCATGTGCTCTATACGCCAGAGTGTCCGAGAGTAGCCACCTGTCGATTTGCGAGTGCGAGCCATGTACCGTGGAATAAAAAGAAAACGTGCAAGACAGCCGGTGCAAAGGCCTTCATGCGTCAACGACCCCCAGTGAGGTTGTATCTCTAGTATAGTCTTAGCTGCTCTAGTTAGCTGACTGGGCTTGGTGCTGGACCTGTCAAGGTCGGTGTTTACTATAGTATTAAAATCGCTGACTCTACACTATGGGAACAAGGTGAAAACTGGCCAGTAATGTGTGAAGCTGGGAGAAAAATTCAGCGTCATCTATATTTGGACTGTATATATCTAAAAGGACCACCTCTTGCTCCATCAGTATACCAAATAGTAGAATATAGCACCCCAGCGGATCTGTATGTGTCTCTTTGTGGATTAACCTAAGGGATTTATGTATCAGAGTCATAACCCCGCAGCTCTGTGTAGAATAGGTGATATAGTGATGGTGTGAACCCCATGATCTAGCAAACCTGCACATCCCCCAACCACTGCATGCATTTCCTGTAAGAAGAGAACTCAACATAGATTTGTAATTTGTGCATCTTTACTGGGTTGCCCAATTCCCTAACATTCCAGCTCATGAGTGTCAGCCCTTCATCCACCATTTAGTCGATAAACATATGACATCAGGGGCCTGGCCACAGCCAGACAAAGACAGCCTTCACCGTAACTATCAGCCTGATTCATGGAATTATTTGCTGAAAAACACAGAATTGCGCGCCTTTCTGCCTGAAAATCCCTGTTTAAAGTATGGGGATTTTCAGGCAGAAAGGCGTGCAAATCTGCGTTTTTCAGTAAATCGGGAATGAGGTTTGCCTCGTCTTCCAACTTGCAGATCAAGCAATTTTTTTAACTTTTGTCCCTTCCCTCCCACCCCATCCCACTCCCAATCAGAGGAGTGTATCCCCAGCTGTCCTTTAACCAACAACAACAGTTGCAACTCTGTATGGGGGCCGTGCATAGACCATGGTCGGCTTCCCCACAGACGCGAAACGTAGATGGCATAATGTGGTGTACATTTGAAACTTTCAAAGAAAAGTATTACAGGGATCATACAAGCTATTTCAGGGGACCACACATTGGAGTGTGGGTGCCATGCCAAGGGAGATCCAGTGTAGTATGACAGGTACTTGACAATCAACCAGGGATGTGGTCATCGAGGAACTTGGAGGCTTCTTCCGGAATAGTAAAAAAATAGACCTTTTCAGTATGTTCAACTCTGAGTTTGGCTGGGTATAACATGGTGCACTTGACTCCTAGCTCGTGGATCCGACTCTTGGCTGCCAGAAATGTTTTGTGCACCTGTTGAACGGTGACAGAAAAGTTGGCATAGCGGTGGATCCTGACAGACCCCAATCTCAGCTCTCCCCTGGCCCTGGTGGTACGAAGTATCGAGTGCCTGTCCCGATACTTAAGGACTCTGGCTATTATAGCCAGAGGTAGAGCTCCAGGTCTGGGTTTCGCAGCCAGAGAATTATGGGCCCGTTCAATCGCAACTGGGATGACAGTTTGGAACTATCCGGCAGTGAAAGAAGGATGCGCTCCACATACTCTTCCATGGGTCCGTCGATGTTATCTTTAGGAACTCCGATTATGCATAGGTTATTATGCCGCGATCTGGGCTCCAAATCCTCATTCTTTTTGCTGACCACCTGGACCTGCCTGGCTAGCAAGGTGACTTCAGCCCTTAGTGCCACAACACTGTCCTCAGCAGAGCCCATGTGGCCTCCACTTCAGTGATACGAGAGTCGGTCTTCTCCATGCGAGCTTTGATGGAGCTAATCATCCCGCTCATATCATCAAGCTTGGTATGCAAGGTTGTGAACCCTTCACGTATGTACCCCATCATCTTCTGGAGTTCAGTGTGCTCACCTGACGGTGATGGAAGTACATCAGCTTCACCATGAGCCTCTGCAGGTTGGTGCCGCCTTGGCGAACACGTTGATTGAGCTCTGTTTCTGGCCCGCTCCCTTGGTCATGGTCTTGTAGGGTTGTAGGTATGGTGTGATACGTAGGACACCAGTGGGCCAAAATTGGTGAGGGTGTGGAGAGACACCCCAGCTGGCACAGCGTGCTCGAGGAGAAGACCTGCAGATATGCTGGGCAACACACACAGAGCAGACAGGAGAGGATGGTGTGCGCTGGAAGTGAGTGAGTGCCAGCAACTTGGGTACAGTCCTAAGGATTACCTGTTCAAAGTGGCACACTGTGTCCACACTCCACAGACCCTTGGGGATCTTGACAGAAGATATTAGGCCCAGAGCACTGTGGTGCTCCCAGCATTGCAGGATCAAGTGCAGCACAGCAGTGGGTGCTTCAAGGATGGATCAGGTTCCCTGCAGTTAATGGGGAAAGGATAATGATTGCTCCTCAATGAATTAGATGGGAATTGCCACTCCACCTTCCTCGACATTATGGGACCATGCTAACATAGGTCATCCCCAGCCGGATAGTGGCCGTAGAGTGAGGCAGTAGTAATGAACAGGTCTAGGGGCACAGAACACCCCAACACAGGACCTCTATCAGCCAAACCCACCCCACCAGTGTCAGCACAGCCTCAGGGGAAGCTCCAGAGGAACCATATAGGAGATGATGGGCCACCCAGCGGGTGACTGTAGGGTCCCACACAGCGTGCTCATGCCACAGGCACAGTGGTCCTTTGCCAGTTGCCCTGTATCCCAGGATCGGGGGCCAGGGTTGGCTAAGGACTGATATTTTTATTTAGGAGGGAAAGTGGATGTTGGCATTTTTCTTTCCTTTTATTCTCTTCCAAAGGGAAATGGATTTGTTTGTGTGCATTGTCCGAAGTCACCATGTCTAACTTTCTGTTGATGTCCACAATGTCCTTTTTTTATATTCCCTATGTCCTCTTGAATGGTATCTAAAATACTCTTAATTTCTTTATGGATTGTCTTTTTTCATTAGAAGCCAAGTCTTCTGCTGTTGGCCGAACAATACTTTTCCTCACCTGTATGACGTCTTCATCTGTTAAAAAAATATTTTGAAAATATAAAACATATAAAGACATGATTGAATGTAAACTACTTTTCTTACTAGCACCTATTTTTTCAAATAAATGAATATAGATACCTCAATCATATATTTCACTTTATGTACTATGTTGGCTATTACACAAAGGGATGCCTAAAAACCACAACGATTTCTATTACTGAACTTTGTTACTTGTGTTAAGGAACACCTGTCAGTAATTTAGAAACCCAAGTGAAAAAATACCTTATAATTAGCCCTATTATATAATTAGAACCAATCATTACCCTGACCATATGTATTAAGGGCTATTATCATGGTTTCATGTTCCTTCCTCTTCATGGGAAATATACTAAATATATAACTGTGCCCTAAACCTAACTACCGTAAAGGACATCATTAAATATAAGCACCTTAATCCAATGTTTGTCTTTCAGTACCAAGTACTTTAAAATGCAAAAGAATGGCAAAACTACAATGCTCACGAGTCCTGACTTAATTTGGCCATTAAAAAGATGAGACCATATTACTGATCCAAATGGAACACATGCCTTTCAGCTTCTTGCCAGAAACATGCAGTACTATTATCATGGTGGAATGTTTCTAACTGTCTATGGTACTTATGTTAAGAATTGTCTATGGACTAAAAATAAACTGTAGTGGAAACCATCATTAAACATACATAGCTCTCACATATTTAATTTTCAATACGTTTTCTTTGGAATGGTAAGGCATACCTGAAATGTAAATGCTCTCTCTTACATTCATAATTGGTTAATACATTTTATACAAATATGAATAATAAAGTAACATAATCCAGAATAACTTGATTCTTCTTCTGGTGGCTGCACCTCAGCATCCTCCTTTTATATTTTCTCTTCTGTACGGAAATTCTCCTCTAGCCATTCCTGATAATTGTCCATATTGTAATTCTCCACAGAATACTCTGAACTGTCTCTCTCTCTCTCTCTCTCTCTCGCTCTCTCTCTCTCTCCTGTTTTCTAATAATGAAAAACAAAAACATGTTACCATTACATAGGAGGTGGAATTATTTGTACTTCATTTTTGATTGGTTCTGTGCTGTTTGTATAGTGCCACATAGCCAATGGGATGTCAAGTACCTCAGGTGCTCTTCAGCTATTGAATTAATAGGACATTGGGGGTCATTCCGAGTTTGGAGGTAGCCATGGTGCTATTAGTGCCATGGCTGGCTCCAAACCCGGGTCCGGGTAGTCAGAATGGGGACTTACCGGGTCATTCCAACCTTGGAGGACCCGGTAAGTCCCCATTCTGAAAACCATTCCCCATTCCCATTGAGCCCCTGCAGGGCTCAATGGGAATGGGGAAGGAGCTAATAACGGGCCCGCAAATAGCGGCCCGTTCTTAGCTCCCTGGTCTCTTAGTGGCTCCCACTAAGGGCAGCTGGTAAAAACAGCTGGCCTTAGTGGGACCCGCTAAGGGACCTCGGAATGCGGCGGTAGGGGGTTAACGACACCGGCATCCTTACTGGTGCCGTTAACCCCTTACCGCCAGGGTCAGAATGAGGCCCATTGTCATTGTGTAAGTGAAAACTCTATGGACCAATTAAAATGCAGACACTGTTCTTCAGGACCAACCTTTGAGTTATAGAAATAGAAAACACAGACTGTATAATGGATCAATAACCTTTATATGGTCCATTATACAGTGTGTGTCAAAAAAGTAACTTTTTTTCTTTTTTTAGTATAGCTGTGGTTATAGTTGCTACCGTGCTGAGTAGCCACGAGTATATATAAAGGGGGCCTTTTTCCTCTCTACACACACATCCACACATCCACAACCCAATTTGTCCCCCTCTCCCACTCTACACTCAAAAAGTACTGCCTCGCATCCCTTGATGTTCCCTTGACCTCCCTTTGTATGTACAGTCCATATTTGTGAGGCAAATACAATTTGCTTGTATGCTTCTATTATACCCGTGGCTACGTAACAGGTCTGTATACCCGTGGTTATGTGATGGGCCAATGGGATGTCGGGTATTTTGGTGGGATGCTGTAGCCGTGGTTATAGAGTCTGAGGTAGCCACATGTATTGAGGCACAAAGCTCTTTCAAATTACCTCATCATTTTGCTGATGATAGAGCCTACAATTTCATTTGAAGTTTGAAACCTCTGTACATAAATGTTTTCCTGTATGTAAATGTTTTTGTATACACCAGACTACAAGCGGGTTGTTTATACCTGTGGGTATTGGCAAGCCAATGGGACATCATGTATTTTGGCGGGATGCTCCAGCCACGGCATTAACTGCCATAGTCGTCGCGGGGTATACCTACAATAGATGTGGCTATACAGGTAAGTTATAAGTGTACATATTTTGTCCAATCGCAAGAGCACTTTGAAGTGATTATTTCATTGGTTGTTCCAAGCTACATGTTGAACGATGTTACGGTATTGGATGGTGGCAAATATTTTACATTTTACTGGAAAAGAACTGTCATTAGTAGTTGTAGGGGCTGAGGAGTGCATTCATACAGTTATTGTTGGGCATTTGAGGTATACATTGTTTTTGTTGGTTGGTGAAGAAATGGAGTGAAGTTGTGAAGCAGTAGCTGAGAATTCGTTTAGTGACTTGTCAGGTGATGAATTTTCTTCTTAAGATAATTTAATGAGAAGCGTTGGCTTACTAGATTTTTTCAGGATCACAACAGAACTTTGGAAGGAGTTTTTGAAAGAGTAGCTTTGTGTATGGAATGTGGTCAGATAATTTTGAGTGCAGTACAGGATATTTTATGTTAGGTAAAATAAAAATTAATAAAGCATCTAAGTGAATATCACAGAGACATATTGCAATATATTTTGGATCCTTCAAAGAGATTTGTAAATGGAATTACAGAAGTAGGCATATTGTCAGAATAAAAAAAAGTATCTTGATGTAAAAAAACAAAGGCTCTTTTAAGAGTCACACATAGAACATATATGTTACTATTGAAAAGTCAATTGTGTGGTCTAACTTTTTTATAGTCGCGGTTATAGCCACGGCTATAAAATAATGGTTAACCCATTTTTTATTTGGTCAATTTTTATACATGCAAATGTGTGTAATAGGTAGTCCTTAAAAGGATTGTTTTGGGTACACTGATTGTAGTATTTCAGCACATTTGGAGTATTGCTCTAATGTTGCAAAGGAAGAGAGAATTCCATTCATAAACTGGATGTTGTTGTTCAATATCCATACATATTTTTGGTCTCTGATGAAAGCTGAAACTACCTTATTAACATTTATTTTTAATTTTGGAATTACATCTGATGGTCCACTTCCATTGTTGCCTCTGAGTCAGGTTGGAAGGTGGTGTGAGGAAATAGTTCCATGAGTTTCTCCTAATCTTGTTTCATCATTAAAGCCAGAGACATGCCGTGTACATTCCCCAAATCAATGTCACCACAATGAATAGGTATGGCATTGTGCTTCTGAGAGTCAACAATTTAGGAAAAACGTGGTGTGTTCCAATCCAAAGCATTTAACTCTAAAATCAGTCAAACCCAGGTCCATGTTAAGATTAAGTTCCTCACAAAAGGCAGTAACAAAAACAGCCCAGGGTTTCATAGTTTAAATAACAGCCATGCTATCTGCAGTATTTCTCTGTTTTCATGAAAATGACTCCTAATTTGAATTTCTACTAATAGTAAGAGTGGGGCATGCATGATGTCTGTGTTTTGGTGTTTGCAATTGGTTGGTGTTACTGTTTTAATTGTTTATTTGCCTGTGATAGGTTGCAATGAAAATGTGACATCCATGTTAGTAGTTTGCTTACTATAGTCTTCGTTTGTGCCATTGCATTTTGAAAAGTATTATATGTACCATGTTGAGTACTTTTGCCATTCTGATTACAGCACCCACACGGTGCAGATGCTAAGTCTGTGACTGATGTGAAAGTCTTGGGATCTTTTGGATAAGTTGAAAGTAAGTGTCAGTAAATATTTAGATATTTAAAGGTTTATTTGCAGTTTGGTGTGTATTCGCTATATTAAGTACATTTATTTTTTTTAGTTGCTGTAGGTTACAAATTTGATTTTTGAGGAGGGGTTTTTGACCACGTTGTGTATTTTACAGACAGTGTTTGAGCATGGGTTTCAAAAGGCATGTACGCATTTTAATGTAGCTGAGGTGCACAAATAGTTGACCTTAACACTGAATATTAACATGACATGGTGTGCTACATGGGTACTTGTTTGTGAAGGGATAGATTTTTCTTAACTGTACAGAATCCATATTATGCTATGGTTATTTATGAAAGAGAACTGATTGCAATTATCTCTTCTTTCTTACCATTCTGGTGTACCTTATTGTTTATAATATGGTTTTCATATGGCTTTGGCGTGTTGTTTCTTTCTCCCTTTCTATAATTTCTAAATATATATTGGTACATCTGCATATCTAGAAATATGTGGCACCATTTGTCACATGACTTTAAAATAGGTTTTGGTAGTCTTTGATTTGAAAGAAAACAGTATTTAGGTCTGGAGAAGCAGAATGTACATTGAGATTTCTGTGCAAAATGACTAAGGACCTGATTCATGGAAGTGTTTTTTAATGGCACAATCTCAAAGGAAAACGTTCCATGAATCAGGCTCTGAGTGTGCTAGGTCCATCTACAATCTGTACATGCTGACAGACCAGTAGAAATGCATTTTTTTGGGAAGGGTTTACTTACGACTTTCTGTTTTTTAAAGGCACTGCCAAAGAGAGCAAGTATTTATTCAAGTTCATGCCATTGTGGTGGCATAATTAGTTTACTTTGTAGTTGGGCATTGAGATTTAACGCTGTGTCAAAATTTGGGGTGGGTGTTTCCCAGTAAATTATTACCTTCTTTACATTTATGTAATTGTGCGCCACATGCAAGCACTACCTTTTTGGTGCAGCTCTTTGTTTTTCACACTAGTTGCTAGGGTTTAGCTGCAACTTAAAATCTCTCAAAACTATGGTTTCTAGCTAATGTATTTTTCCCATCCCAATGAAATGAACACCTATACATGGCTGCACAGTACTGCTTTGTGGATATGTAAAGATATAGCACAGTCAGGCTTTCTGTAGCATACATATCAATGTAGGCCCTGCTTTGGAAACCTAACTCCTACTTAAGAAGATACCCTTATGATGCAAATCTGCTTTTTTGCTCCTACTGCGTAAAATTGTACTTGAATACCTGTATCTCTTACCACATATTTCTGCCCTGGTAAATATGTCTAGGCTTTTAATACCTAGATTTCTCTAACCAGTCTATGTTTCCAATTCTTAATCATATATATATGCCAAAACAAAACAGCTGTGTTTACATTTACAATTTTGGGGTCAGGGTTTTCCAGTAATGCATTACCTTCTTTACATTTAGCAAATGTAATTTTGCATCTCATGCAAAGTCTATGTTTTTGGTTGACCTGTTTATCACATTGTATAGTAGGTCACAACTGCAATCTTAATTCTCTAAATACTATGGCGTCCATCAAATGTAGTTTCCCCTCCCCAATGAAATGAACACCTATATATTTATTTTTGTATTTATTTTATTGATCATTTATATTGGACTTGATACCAGCGAATGGTTTCTAAGCCCAGGATCAAGATTCGAACATGTATTGTGCCACATTGTCTTGCTTTCAAGACAAACCCGTTGCCCCAGAGCTATCCTTCCCCCCAATATATGCCTTCCTCCCCATATATGCCTGTATAATACTGCTCTGTGGGCGATTACAGATTTTGAGTGGCTCTGCTACACCCAGGCTTTCTGCAGCATACATGTCATTGTAGGCTCTACATTTGCAAGCTTAAATCTGATCTAACGGTTACTTATATGCCAAAAAACTGTTTTGTTGGTATATTTTTAGAGTTGTAGTGGTGAAATGGATGCCCTAATTTTGTTTCTTTCTCTACAGTATTGGTGAAGAATGCTTTCAAAGGTTCAGACTCTACATGCAAACAGGAAGTATCGCTTGCAGGGAAGTAATACACTTAAATTTGAAAATGTTGATACTGATCTTTCATGTTTTGTACAAATGTGCTCTGATGGCAGTGTACAAATGCCTGTTACAGAACAAGTATTTGAAAAAGTCCAACTTGAGACAGAAGACATGTTTGTTAGTCCATATATGGAATAAAGGCACAATAACCATGTACTAAATGACACGCCAGTTGTGAGGTTCGAATTCCATACAGGTCTGGTTTATTAGTCAAAGTATCTCAGTCGGCCGACCGAGTAGCAACGCCTCACAACGTGTGTTTCCAGACACAGTGAGAAGAGAGAGAGCAAGCAGCGCTAAAGCAGTCATATATATACATAATACATCATCCTTCACAATACCATTTGGCCCGCCCTTATACATGAAGAACAAGCTAGGGTTCAGTAATTGACAGTTATGACAAGTCTTCATTCAGTCTAAATATTAGTATTCTAGCAGAGGCTGCAGAGACAGATTTCTGTTATGGGCAACACGGGGCACTGGCGCAGGGGAGGATATCATGTTCTTAGCAGGGAGTTCCAAGCAACGTTATCTGTTCGCTGCGGCTCATGAGCTAAGGGTCAGACAGTTCTGAGGCAGAGAAAATACCATCCTCTGTGAAGGAGCACCGCTAGTTGCATATAATTCACATTTAACTGCCTTTACAACAGCACTTGCAAGACAAACCGGCACCTGGGCTACTAATTAGGCGCGGCTCTTTGAACTGCTTCAAGGCCTCAATGAGAGGAAAACAATTTGTTTCTGTACAGCTCTACATTCCTGTCTACGTTAGCATTTCAGAGATCAAGCTATGCCCTTGCACCGTGTGTGGATTTGAAGCATAGAATATATTTACAAAGCGTTACAAAAAAAAGGAAAATGGCCGACATTTACAAAATTGACTCCCAATGGTCACATTCAGGTTTCACGGTTTGCAATGTTTGTCACATGATGCGATTTGCTTCTGGCCAACATACTACATTTTTAGTATAATAAACCCTCCTTTTGGCCTTAAGCCAATAGCGTCATCATCATCCATACATTGCGTCTTCATCAGACCATGTGTCACTTTCTGAACTACCCATGTCACTATCACCATCCTCATCCATCCTCATCAGAAATATTGATTGACATAAACTCTTTAATTAATTAATTTCCATGTTTGAGACCATTTATCATATGAGGTGTGGGCTTCACCATTTTTTCACTAATTGTCTGTACACATTCACTTGTAATGGTGGAGCAAATGGCTGGCAAACATTGTATGCAGCAACAGCAGAATATGAGGATACCAAATATCATAACAAAGATTGCAATTAGTTTCCATCCCCAGGATTGTAACAGTTCCCAGAACTATGAACTTAAGTTTAGATTCCAACCACCTGTGGGAATATGAATTTCAGAACTTAGGACGTGCAATTTCTTAATTGCTTCAAATACTGTAGGGGAGGAGTCACTTACAAATATGCAGCACGCTGATCCCACTAATTTGCATACACCCCCACGGTCAGTCAAATTAATGTCAAGAACCATTCTATTTTGAAGTGTAACTAGCCTGATTGATTTTGTTCCAGTGTCATGTTGTAAAGTATGTCAGTGGTTCCATTAATAGTTTTTTCTAACACCCGGCACAGTTTTCTAATATTTCATGAGTTTATTGCCTGTCCCCAGAAAGGTATAAAGGATTTCGCTATGTCTCCACAAATTTGCCCAGCAGTATCATCTCGTTGTGGCCGAGATCTGGATATTTTTGCTATTTACGAAAGTTTTGGCGAGGAATACACCAGGGAATAATATCCCCAAGTAACAGGTACCTTCCCAATTTCTAGGTAACCATGGATAAGCTTGATTTCCACACACAAAATAGACAGAACCGCCTATATATAATGGTTTCTCTTCGTGCTCAAGTACAGCAGTATTCATGCATCTGGTAAATTTTCCTACCGGGTGGGAACCCTTTTTCCATAAGCAAAATGGAACAGAATGTGGACTATGATTAATAGTATAGGAGGGGGGCATGGCACCTTTGATATCAACTGGAGTCATTTTGAAAGTAATTTTGGGACTGGTAAGGCCTAGTTAGTCTATCAATGGGACTGGTCAATACAGTATTAATTTTACTCTTATTTGTAAACACAGAGCAACCCAGCGGTGCTAATACTAATCGTTCGAATTCATTTATGTTTGTTCCATGAAAGTTTTCAGAGACACTATCATTTAATCTTCCAAAAAATAGAGCTCTTAATGATGCATAAAAGGCAGTACTAAGGGGTAGAGTATGTATATACAAACCCATTCCTCTGGGTCATAGTCATAATTAACAATAGTGTATTGTTATCATAACTTTTTCTGTGTTTCACATCTCACGACGGGAGAGCTTAAGAAAGCACATATGCTGGCATATTCATAGTGGCAGCATTGACAGTTGGCAATATCGTGTTCATGGGATGCACGGTTTCCAAGTACCAAAACATTAAGATTATTACAGATACGCTACATATAGATATAACGATCAGGAGCAGGCTAGTCTTTGTAGACCAAGTCTTTCTTGGAGCAGATTCAATGTTAATGTCTATTGTCCTATCAATGGCAGCATCAGTGCAGGTGTTAGCAGGAGCGAATACAGGCATCATTTATAAAGTTTATTTCAATAAATGTTTCTCAGCGTCCGTCGGAGGTTCTCCACGGCAACACATGTGTCATCAGCAAAGTTCAAACAAGTTCAATTCAGCCTGCTTTAAGATTGCAGCAAGCTGGTACCTCAATAGCTCCAAAAAAGGCAGGAGCAAGTATCAATTTCAATTTTCATAGTTCTGGTACCTTTTGCCCCCGCTTGTTCACGCTAGGTTGCAAAGCCCTTCACTTTCAAAGATAGCACCGGGAAATCGCGTGTCAGAGCTCTCCTCCGATACAGCTCATACACTCCCTTTCCCTAGGCCTTCGTTTCCAGCTTCGTCTGTGAGCTAGAAACAAAGGCTGCTGATTACTTCCGACGCAGATTGTACCTTGAAGCTCCAGGTACAGTGTGATCGATGAACAAGGCACTGTCATTGTTTGCAACAGATGCAGAAACTGTGCAATCAGTGATGATGATTCAGTGGATGAGCAAAGTTGAGGTAAACCTGATTTTTCAATCTTTGTTGCAATCTCCCCAGGCCTCTTGTTGGGTTTAGGAAGCAGTTCCGGCTGAATTCCGGCGATGTCTTTGTGGTCGCTCAGGGCTGGTTTTCTCTGCACTTCAGGATTATTGGTCTCTTTCTCATGTGGCAAAGGAAACAGGATTCTCTTTGTGTGCGTTGCGTGGATCCAGTGCTTTCGACCGTTCACTCAGACTGCAGTCTGCATGGCCAGAAGCACCTGGTACGGTCCCTTCCAACGCTGTGCAAGCGAAGATTTTCTTTCAAAGTTTTACACAAGAGCCCACTCTCCAGGTTGCAGACAATGTCCTGGGCCCGTATATCTGACAGGAAAATCCTCCTTCACCTGCTGATGAATCAAACGCAAGTTTTGAGTCAACTGTCTACAATAGTCAGCGAGTAACGGATATTCAACATCCTTCAATTTTCTCGGACATGGCAGATTCCAGACATTGGCTGGTCTCCCCACAACTATTTTGTATGGTGAGAGACCAGTCCTTGCCTGCACAAACATGCACATACACAATAAAGCCAGTGGCAATGCATCGGGCCATTTCAAATTGCTTTCAGAACGTATCTTGGCCAATCTATTTTTCAAGATACCGCTTTGGCGTTCTACCAAACCGCCACTTATCAGGTGTCTAGCTGAATGGAATAATTTATTGATTCGGAGACCTGAACCAATTTGTAATATCACGGCCACTATAAAATGTGGGCCATTATCTGACCATATGACACGGGGCAGCCGGAATCTGGGAAAGTACTCCTTTAACATGGATTTCGCTGTTGACATAGCTGAACAATCTTTCAATGGATAGGCCTCCACCCATTTACTAAATGCACAGACCCCTACAAGGACATATTTATAGTTGTGGCATCTTTCCATTTCTATGAAGTCAAAATGGATGACCTCAAATGGCATAGAGGGAGGACCAAAACTTCCTACTGGTGTCACTGTCCCTTTTCCAATGTTATGTTGTAAGCAAGTCATGCAATTCTGAACCAATCTCTTGGCAGTCTTCCTAATGTTGCCGTTGTACTATACAGAAGCTAGGTGCTGAGACATCTTTTTCGCACATATATGTTTTGGACTATGGGCCATGGTAACCATTGCCATAACATATGCATTTGGCAACATCCACCTATCATTTTCTTTGTCTACCCAACAACCCAGGGGATCTAATTCTGCTGGGCCCTCGGACCATTTTCTTATTTCCTCAGGAGTGACTTGTGCTTGTATCTCTTTGACTGTCTCAATTCCATCCTCTATCATGCAGGACACTCTCTCTGTTGTGTGCAAATCAGTGGCAGTTTGTTTCGCAATTCGGTCTGCAAATGTGTTTCCCTTTCCTACATTACACGTTATTTTCTTATGTGCGTCGCATTTCATTATTGCTAACCGCTTGGGAAGCGCAAGTGCTCACAACAGTCTCACTATCAAAGTGCCATGTTGAATCCTAGTTCCATGTGACCTCAGAAAGCCCCTTTCAGCCCATAATCGACCAATATTGTGAACCACACCAAAAGCATATTGACGATCAGTGTAAATGTTCACACTAAGATTTTCAGAAATTTCACATGCTCTGGTTAACGCTATTATTTCTGCAGCTTGTGCTGAGTTATGTGGGATTCGTTTGCTCTCTACAATGGTTTTCAGTGTAGTAATGGCGTAAGCAGGAGTTGATGTGCCATTCGGCAATTTAAAACAAGAGCCATCACAGAACAGTTCTCCATTTAGCTCTTTCAGGGGTATATCAGTTAAATCAATTCTTCCTTTTGTCTCTTGCTTAGTAATAACTAAGCAATCATGTGATAATCGTTTCTCACTCCCTTTTTCACTGGGAGGGGGCAATAACTCAGCTGGATTTAAAACGCAACATCTCTTAATTTGAATATGCGGTGCAAACAGGATTATTTCATACCTAGTTAGTCATGTGGATGTGAAATGTTGCGTCTGTGTTCTATTTAGAAGAACGTCTATTGAGTGGGGTACCATCAAGGTTAAAGAGTGACCTAAAACCATCCCCTCAGTTTGTTTTACTGACGCGGCAGCTGCAGCAACAGCTCGCAAGCAACGTGGCAAAGCATGCAACAGGATCCAGCGTGGAAGAGAAATAACCACATGGTCTATTTCTGCCCCTGTGTTCCTGAGTCAAAACAGCCAAAGTACATCCATCATTTTCATGTACAAATAACATAAAACACTTCTCATAATTTGGCGTGCCCAAAACCGGAGCTGAGCATAACGCAGCTCTGAGCAGGTCAAAAGCTTCTTGATACTCCATGTTCCATGACAAAGGTAAAGTAACATCCTTCTTTGTCAATGCCACTATGGGTTTCACAATCATAGAAAAATTAGCAATCCACTGCCTACAATATGAAGCCATGCCAATTAAAGCCCGGGCTTCCTTTTGCGTTTTTGGAATAGGCATATCAGAGATGCTTTCTATGCGTTTTGGTGTCAATCTTCTTCCCTCCTTCGATAGGAGGTAGCCCAAATAGGCCATCTCCTTTCGATAATACTGGAATTTCTTTAGCGATGCTTTATGACCGCACGCCGCTAAATGTGTCAATAACGTAACAGTTCCTTCTTTGCAAATGTCCTCTGAATCTGCTGCTATAAGCAGGTCATCAATATACTACAATAATATGCACCCCCCTTGTAATTCAAGCATATCTAGCTGTTCCTTCAATGCTCTACAGTAAATACTTGGGCTTTCAGTGTAACCTTATGGAATATGAGTAAATGTGAATGAGCGCCCTCCTAGTGTGAATGCAATCAAATATCTGCTGTCTGGATGAATAGGAATACTAAAGAACGTGTTCTTTAAGTCAATGACACTGAAGTGTGATGCAGAAGCTGGAATCATAGTTAAAATAGTGGTCATATCGGGGACTAATGGGAATTGGGGATCTACTAATTTGTTCACAGCACACAAATCAATTATAAAACGGTAAGGGATTTCATTCCCACCTTTCTTGTAAACCGGAAGAATCGGGCTATTGCAAATATTACCAGAAATCTCTTCAATTACATTTCATGCAATTAAATCTGACACAATCTATTTCAGCGCTCTTTCTCCTTCACTTGAAATTTTGTATTGCGGAATACGCGGTAAAGTAATTCCTTCCTTCAAAATAATGTTTACTGGTTGTACTTTCAAACATCCTACATCATTATCGTTTACTGCCCATATAGAAGCTGGCACTTCACTGAATTCAGTCGGCAATGGCATAGATACAAATTGCGATACAGGAGTTTGTTGTGGCGAAATCGTCAAATATACTCCATCAGGAGAACGATAAATTACTGCATTCAATTTCTTCAATAGATTCAATCCCATCACATTTTGGCTGCAATTTTCCGGCAAAAGGAATGGACAAGTGTGACGCCACTGGTTGTGAACTGGACTAATTACTGGCGTACCTGAGAACCCTACTGGAACATTTCTATGCCCCGACAGTGGTATATTTGGAACCAGCTGATGATCGATTGAACATTTCTGTGTACCTGTGTACACTAGAAAAATGTGCTCCCTATTCCCAACCTTAATTTCTACGTAGGGCCCTTTCTGGTCAATGGGAATAGGCACTGGTCCAACCCCTGTGTCGGGCTGTCCTAGGGGAACAGTACATCATCAGATGTAAAGTCTCCAGAGTAATATGCATTGGAGGGATTATCAAAAACATTTCCACCATTCATGGCGTTCTGTTGTTGATTCTGGTTAACCTGAATATCCTGACATTGTGGCTGCTTCTGATTTCTATTCTGGCCCGCTATTGACATAGTCCCATTCCTATTCTGTGATTGTGGTCATTGTGCTCGCCAATGGCCTTCTTGTCTACAATAGGCACATTGGTTTATACCTATTGGACCCCCTTGCAAATTGGACTTTAGGCAGTGCATTTCCGCCACCTCTATTATTATTGGCTACCTGCTGCATTAACACTCTGGTTTTCAAGTCTCCTTTCTTTGATATTTTCTTATGCTTTTCTGAATTTACTCGGTTGTCATAATATTGGGCCATATGTAATACCTTGCTTTGTGATTTTGCTTGCCATGCACTTTCAGATGTCATTATCAATGTCTGAATTTCTAGTAACAATCCTCGCACAAACTTATCAACAAGCAATCTCTTTCCAGGTTCGGTACTTAGATTTTGACCACTAAAATCTGCAAATACATCTTCAAACTGGTTAAAAAAATGCGTAGCTCCTTCCGATTTGCTTTGTAGGCAAGCAATCAATTTGTCCCAAACTATTCTCTATTCAGGCACTTAAGTTTTCAATTTCTCTACTATTCGCTAAGGCAAAGTTAAGATGACTTGCAGAGGTTTCTCCCCTGCCTTTCTCTCACTATCAACTCTGATCAAAGTTTCCCAAGTATCGCCTAACATCGGCACATCATTTATACTTCTGATCTGTTTCCATATGTCCGAAAGAGGTATCACAGGGAACAATAAATCAATGTCAATCAGTGTAAAAACAGATGAATTAAAATAATATTCAATTTCCTTATAGAAACCCGCAGGATTTTTCCTAATGTCAGGGACCGTCTGCTTTATAGTCTTCACTTCTTGCCTAGAAAAGGGAACATGTACAAATTGTGCAATATAACGGGCTTCTATCGTTTGCGCTGTAGTCGCTCCATCAGCGGAAACCTCTACTTTCGGGAAAATGTGGGAGGCACCTCCCGCATAGGTAATTGCAACGTAGGGGACTCTACATCTCTACGTTTATTAAGCAACAGAGCCAAATCAAGGGAAAAAGCATTCGTTCCGGTGTCAGGCGAAAATGTTTTTTTATAAATTGTCATCAAATTAGCAGGACAACAAATCTTCTTTTTCATGTATTCATCCTGTAAATACTCAACCATAACCTGTAACTCCTTTCTCTGCATTTCTGGTGTATACTGACTAAACGTATCATGCACTTCAATTGGGGAAATGGCAGCATCCCTAATCCATCTAAGCACATCTAGCGTACAAATTCGCATTTCTTCACTAACATGTTTCAGAAGAAATTGTTTCTGGATATGTGAGGTTCACACTCATCAAATCTTTATGCAATCAATCAAGTTCTTGCTTAAACACAAATATTCGCCCTACATGTTCTCGTATTTTCGCTGCATTATCTCGTAAATTGGAAAGGACAATCAAATCACTAAACTCTTGCGGTACCACTGTACTAGTAAAATCACTCCATATGCTAACAAGATAATCTCCCATAAACTCTAACAATACCTGCTGTTCACCAAGGCCTCTATGATCGGATATTGGACTTTGCACAGCCACTTCATTGCCATCATCAATATACGTCTCAGCCCACTGTTTCAGTTTGTCTTTCCGTGCCTTACTAATTGTGCTACGAGTCAGTCTAATACTTCCTCTTTCGGTCTCCATTGGTGCAGTACTGCCAGCTAAAGCGTGTAACTCATGCTCTGTAGGAGGTGGAGGGAATGATGTCATGGGCGCAGATGGGACGGCCAATGCAGGTGCAGTTGGAATCGTGGGAATAGCAACAGGAGGAGGTACATAGGCAGGCGGTGCAACTGTGTCAGTACTTGGATGATCATTTCTTCGCTCATTTAATATCTTATTTATCAGTTTGTCTGATGTATGCAAATCTTGTGAAGGATATATTGTCTGTATGTCTAACTGGAAGGCCCTATCCATTTTCCTAATGGCTTCTGTCTGTTTCTGTTGATCATGCTCTAGCACTTTCTGTACAGTTGATTTATGTCTACATGCATGTTTCTCTCTACTCTTCAAGCATTGATTCGCTCCCTTCTCCAGTCCCTTACAAAGTCGAATGTTGCAGGTCTGGCCTTTTTGTGTAGCAGAACTGATTCTAAATGTTCTATACGCGCTAGTTCGAAGTTCCCATTATTCGGCCACTGTTAGGCAGAAACCTGTGCAGTTCCCTTGGGGAACACTGCAAAAGATTTAAGACTACAGGTAGAGCAGTAAACCCCTTTGGTAGCAGTCTGTACCACCCAGATTTACCTGGTAGCTGTGGCTGAGCAGTCAGACTTCTCTCAAGAAGAGTTAGGCAGTATGCAAAGTATACACAATATGTACCAACATACAATAGCACAAGCAAACACTGACCAGAGCTTGGTTTCAAAAGTATATAGTTATTTATTTAAAATACACATAAGTTAAAAACACTCTAGCAAAATATAGTAAACACTTCAAACACAGTTACAAAGAAAGTAGATTCAATCCTTTCTCCTATCTAGACAATTCTAGGTTAACACCACTTAATTAAAACAGAGGTGAGTGCTTAACGTTAGATGACACTCTAGTAGTTTCCAAGAAAGGGAGAGAAAAAGCAGAAATGGGTTAAACACACCACTCTAAGGTCCAGAACACTTGCAATAGGCTCAAAGAAGCACAAAGTCACAGGTGAGCAAAAGCCACTAGGCAGGGCCTACTCTTAGAGTAGCCGGAGCGAAAATGTGCCCAAGATCACACTGTTATTAGGGATTCAAAGTCTTGCAAAGAGTTAGACAAGAGTGTAGAGTGGCTTAGAAAGTTTAGCCAGGGTGTCCCAGGCTCTCCCAGGTTCGAAAGCCGGGGGCTAAATCTACCCCGTACAGTCGGTAGCAAGGGACGCCAGGCGGAACACGGTACCTTAAGCGGAAAGGATCCTCCAGCGGTGGCAGTTGTTCCAGGCAGTGGCAGCAGGGCTCGACGTCGGTCAGGGGAGAAGAAGTTCTCGCTGAAGAGCAGAAGAAGAGGGTCGTTGCACTGCCCGGGAAGAAACCAGCCGCGGAGTCCTCCGGTTAAAGGGTCGTACCGACTTTCGTGGTTGGGGTAAAAGTGGTGGGGTTCCGGTTGCCGGGGTGCTTGGCACTGGCAAGGCGGCCACGAGATACCTCGAGAAGCGAAAAGAAGGCGAAAACTGGTTGTCCCCACCAGTCAAGGGAAGGAGCCACTCCGTTAAGAGTTCTCCTCGGTCGTCGGGAAAAGTGGTGAGACGGTTCAGCAGGGCTCCACCGGGTGGTGTCGTCGAAGCAGGTCGGCTCAGCTCTTCCCTCGTCGGATTCTTGGTCCTGTGGCGACTTCTGAAGTCCCAGTCCCCAAAGCCCTGCTTTTATGCAGCAAACCCCCATTCACCCAGCCTAGCTGTCACTCAAACATGCTAAGTGGTGAGCCGGGCGGCTCACCACTTGGGCCAATCAGGACGGAGTGCGACTTGAGTTACCAAGGTAACTCAGTCCAGGGTGCCTAAATCCCCCTCCACCCCTCCTAAGTACCCCAGACAGAGTGGCACCACTTTGGAGGGCTTCTGTGGAGAAGCCCGCCAAAAGTGGAACAAAGGGCTCCACTTTGGGTCAGAGTTACAGAGGCGAACACCAACGCCATTTTAGAATCAAGTTTTGGCAAAAAGTCCCAACCGGAGTTATAAAAATAAATATATAAACCGGCGGTATGTTTAAGGCTACCGTAAATAAATAATTAAATGTGTTAGCCTAAAACAATGGGAAATCCCATAGGAAAATATTCGCGGTCGAATATAAAACGTAGTTTCCACTGCCACCAGCCAAAACTCGATCAGGGGGGACGGAGACGTGCCCCCTCGACTAACAGACCCTGGGGCAATCGAATTGCCCCAGCCAGTACGTCCACAATAGGATGGTTTGTACTGGTTCTGTTCAGGATTCAAGACTAGCAAAGTCTTTGGTGACTTTACATGCCCTGGGAGACAGTAGTCAGTCCCAGGGTATGGAGTCTATGTTGGGGAGTCCCTAGGACACCCCTGGGTCACGGCACAGAGGGTGCTGTGTAACCCACATCACAAAAATACATGAGGCCCTATGGAGTAAAAGACCACATAGCCCATTCAACACAAGGTTTGTCCAAGATAACACAGTTCAACATGTCCAGGAGTGGGGGTAAAAGAGTCTCACTCTTGGCAGGAGAAAAAATTAAACCCCAGAAATCCAGCAAAGCTGCTGGGGGACTCACTAGGTAGGGAAATTCAGCCTAAACAGAGAATTCTCCCTAACACTTGCCCCCCCCAGACTAAGGGACAGGAGGATTTAATCCACTCCTGGATGAACCTCATACCTCTAGTCGATGATATACATCCTAGAGAGTCCATCAGCATTTTGATGGTGACACCCTGACCTGTGCTCAATGGTGAAATCAAACCCTTGCAGGCAGATTGACCATCTCAATAGTTTTGGATTTTCCCCTTTCATTTGCATTAACCATCTCAAGGGTTGGTGGTCAGTCTGAATAACAAAAGTAGAACCATACAAGTATGGCCTAAACTTCTTCAGTGCCCACACAATAGCAAAGCATTCTCTTTCGATAGTTGCCCACCTTGTCTCAGGATCCTTCAGTTTCCTACTGATGAAGCAAATGGGGTGCTCCCTACCCTTCTCATCCAGTTGGCTTAGAACTGCACCTATACCTACATTGGAAGCATCAGTTTGTACAATGAAAGGTTGGTGGTAGTCAGGAGCTCTCAACACTGGAGCTTGGCAAAGAGCTCTCTTCAGTTTTTCAAAGGCCTGATTGCACTCCTCATTCCATTTTACCTTTTTAGGGAATTTGGGAGAGGAGATTACATTCAGTGGAGAAGCTATGGTCCCATAGTTCTCAATGAAATTCCTGTAATACCCAGTGAGGCCTAGAAAAGCTCTCACTTGGGTTTGAGTAGTTGGTGTTGTCCAATTTTGCACAGCTTCAATCTTGCTGGGCAAAGGCCTTATTTCTCCACCTCCTACCTCATGTCCAAGGTAGACCACTTTACTTTGACCAATCTGGCACTTACTGGCTTTGATTGTCAAATGGGCCTGTTCCAGAGCCTGCAACACATGTCCTAGGTGGTTCACATGTTCTTCCCAGGAGTGGCTGAAGACTGCAATGTCATCCAAGTATGCCATGCAGAAATCTTCCATCCCAGCCAGAACTTGGTTCACCATCCTTTGGAATGTGGCAGGTGCATTTTTTAGTCCAAAAGGCATGACCTTAAACTGGTACAAGCCGACTGGGGTCGAAAATGCAGTTTTCTCCTTGGCATGGTCTGTCAGGGCTATTTGCCAATAGCCTGACGTCAGGTCAAATGTGCTGAGGTACTTGGCTGCACCAAGTTTATCCACCAACTCATCTGTCCTGGGCAAAGGGTGGGCATCAGTCTTGGTGACTGCATTTAGAGCTCTATAGTCCACACAGAATCTCAAGTCTTTGGATCCTGCCTTTGGTACTAACACAACTGGGCTAGACCATGGACTAGTAGAGGGCTCTATTACCCCGAGATCAAGCATCTTCTTGACCTCTCCTTTGATGTGGGCTCTGATATGTTCTGACATTCTGTATCCTCTGCTTTTGACTGGCAGACAGTCACCAGTGAGTATCTCATGCTGGCCCCAAGGGGTCAAGCCTGGTGACAGTGAGAACAGGGAGGCAAACTGATTTAACATAGATTTGCACTCCTCTTGTTGCTCAGGTGTCAGGTCTGAAGAGAGATTGACTCCTTCAACTTTTTCATCTAAAGGTACACCTCTGAGGAGATCAGGGAGAGATTCACTCTCTTCCTCCTCTGCAGCTGAAGCTAGAAGCAAGGCTCCTACATCAGGTCTGGAGATGTAGGCTTTTAGTCGGTTGGTGTGGAAGACTCTAGGAGCTTCCCTGGGTCTGCCCAGATCCACCAGATAGTTGACCTCTCCAAGTTTTCCCACAACCTTGAAGGGTCCCATCCATTTGTCTTGCAAGGCCCTCTGCCTTGTTGGGAGCATAACTAGAACTAGCTGGTCTTGAGTAAACTCAACCATGTTAGCCTTCTGGTCGTGCCAATGTTTGACCAGGGCTTGACCAGCTTTCAAGTTGTCACTTGCTTCTGCCATCATGTGTGACATTCTCCTCCGGAGACCTATCACATAGTCAGTCACTCTGACTGGCTTGAGGGGAGGAGCACCTTCCAACCCCTCCTTAATCAGGGCCAATGGACCTCTGACTGGATGGCCATAGAGAAGCTCAAAGGGAGAATAACCTACTCCCTCCTGAGGGACTTCTCTATAAGCAAAGAGAAGGCATGGCAGTAGAAGGTCCCACTTTTTCTTAAGGGGTTCTTCCAAAGCACCTATCATGCTCTTCATGGTTCTGTTAAACCTTTCAACCAACCCGTTTGTCTGAGGGTGGTAGGCGGTTGAGAACTTGTAGGTAACTCCACAGGTTTTCCACATGGCCTTCATGTAGTGGGACATAAAGTTTGACCCCCTGTCAGAGATTACCTCCTTAGGAAACCCAACCCTGGTAAAAATACCAAGGAGGGCCTTAGCCACAGCCGGAGCTGTAACAGTCCTCATAGGAATGGCCTCAGGGTACCTAGTAGCATGGTCTACTACAACAAGGATAAACCTGTTGCCTGAGGAGGTTGGAGGATCAAGGGGACCAACAATGTCAATCCCTACCCTCTCAAATGGGACTCCCACAACTGGGAGAGGCACTAAAGGTGCCACATTCTTGGAACCAACCTTACCAGAAGTCTGGCAGGTATGGCAGCTCTTACAATATCTATCTACTTCGGCCCCCATCTTTGGCCAATAAAAGTAGAGTGAGAGCCTTTCCTTGGTCTTCTTGAAACTCAAGTGGCCAGCCAAAGGTATCTCATGGGCTAGTTGTAAGAACTGTTGTCTGTTTTCTTGTGGGACTACAAGGCGTTTGTAGTCTCCAGGTTCAGACTCAGTGGGTTCACTGTAGAAGAGGCCATCTTCCCAGTGCAACCTATACTTCCCAGGCTCTTGCCCATCAGCTTGAGAAGCTGCCTGGTGGCGGAGACCTTCCAGAGTTGGACATTCTCTTTGCCCCTTACGAAAAGCTGCCCTGCTAGGCCCACCTTCTGCCAGTAAAGACTGCAGCTCAGGATGGTCCTCAGGGTCCAAATCTCCAATAAGGTTGGGGCCTCCTTCTAGCTCTTCCTCAGAGTCTAGCTCAACCACACAGGGTTGTACCTCCCTCTCAGCCTCAGCTGGAGGTGGAGTTACAGGTGTAACTTTGGACAACCTAGGGGAAGTCCTTGTTGGAAGCACTGGAGTGCTTGCTGCTGGCTTTTTCCTAGGAGTCTTGGGTTGCCCCTTTGCTCCTGATCTGGTAGTTACTGCAGTAAGTTGCTCCAGTGGTAGAGGAGTGATTTCTGTCATCATCTCCTGAGATAACCCTCTCAGGGTTTTCTCCCTTGCAGGTTTTGTGAGTTCCTGGAACCTTTTGCTAGGAGGTCTGGGGGTATGAGATACAACTCCAAGAGCTTTGAGGTCATTACCCAACAGAACCCTACCTGGCACTTCACATTGTACACTGACAGGTATTTTTACAGCCATATCATTACATTGGATGAGAACTGGTAACTGGGGACACATCTGCACAGGCCCACCAGCTAAGTTGGTGAGGCATTTGGGTGCCTTAGCAACATCCTCTGCCTTGAAAAATGATTCATCCACCACAGTTATGCTGGCTCCAGTGTCCCTAATGGCAGGAGTCTCCTGACCATTCACCTGGACACTGTCCTTATAATACTCTTTAGTATTATCTGGGATAGAGTTATAGACATCTAAATTCTGTTGCTCCCACAACCCCAGAGAGACTAAAGAAACACTAGCTGAGACTCCAGTGGGTTCATCAGCTAGTAATAGAAAGTTTCCACTTGCCATATGTACTTCCTCTTCTGGAGCGAAGGCTAAGGAGGCAAGCTGGACCCCTGAAGGTTTACCCTTACATCTGGGATCTCCTTTCACATGGTCAGTAGCCTTACAAACAAAGCATGAGCCAAAGGCTCGCTGGAATGGAGGCTTGTTCTGACCTCCTTCTGGTCTGGGACCAGAAGGTACACTAGCCTGATTTGGTTTCCCTTGTGGCTTACCCTTATAGTTTTGTTTGGGGCCCTCTTTGGAATTTGTAGTATTAGAATTCTCTTTGGAGTCCTTCTTAGACTGTTTTTCCCCATCCTTCTTCTGAGTTACCCCAGAATCCTTGTGAGTGGCCCTGTTGGCAACCCACAAGTCAGCAGCCTTAGCTAGTTTCCGGGAATCCAATTCCCTGGAATCAGCCAAGTGTTGTCTGAGCTCAGGAGAGCAGGCATCATAAATAGTCTCCAACATAAACAAATTCTTCATACCTTCATAAGTGTTCACCTTGTAACCCTTAATCCATCCCTCTAAGTTTTTCAAACATTCACTCACCCAGGTAGCCCAAGGGGTACCATCATGCTTTTTGAGGTTCCTAAACCTCTTGAGATACTGGGAAGGGGTCTTCCCAAACCTAGCTATCAAAGCTAGTTTCACACATTCATAGTCCTTCCTATCCTCCTCCCCCATCTCCATTACCACATCAGTTGCAACAGGGGGAAGCCTAGAGAACAACCAGGTGAGTAAGTCATTTCCTGTGATGTTCTGGAGCCCATGATTATATTCAAACAGAGACAACCAATCCAACACATCCAACTTAGGCTCATACATACCAACCAATTCTTTAGGCATCCGGGGTCTTTTAGGACTGGAACTTCTAGAGGAGCCAGAGAGAGAAACATTCTCAACAGATAATTTCTTCATTTCTAAGTCATACTTGAGCTCCATTTCCCTTAGCCTTAGTTCTTTGTCAGTTTGAGCATTAAGTTTCTTATACTCCAATTCTAGCTTCATTTTCTCCAGTTCAAAGTACTGAGGACTAAATGTGGGACCTGGTAAAGGTCCAGTAGGCACAGCAGGTAGAGCAGGCAGAGGCCTAGGGGGGACAGTTACAACAGCCTCACCCTCCTCTTCTGACTCTTCCTCAGAATCATCAACATTTTGCTCCATGTTAATTTCAACACTGTCATCTACAGTTGCTGGAGTGGTAGGTTCCTCTGAACCATCACCCAGACTTTGGTTAGCTAACAATCTTTCAATCAGCTCCATTTTCTTGCCCTTAGTCAGGAGATCCTTATGTTTACAGAGCACTCTTAAACAATCAGCAGTTTTGGCTGCAAGGGACTCTTGACTATAGCTTTCTATAACTGACATGTTAGAGGTTTTACTTTTTCAGTGCTAAGCTTTGTGGTTAGTTGCACTAAGGTATCTAAAGCACAATAAAATGTATACTCAATACAAATCCCACCGCTGTACACCAGTGTTAGGCAGAAACCTGTGCAGTTCCCTTGGGGAACACTGCAAAAGATTTAAGACTACAGGTAGAGCAGTAAACCCCTTTGGTAGCAGTCTGTACCACCCAGATTTACCTGGTAGCTGTGGCTGAGCAGTCAGACTTCTCTCAAGAAGAGTTAGGCAGTATGCAAAGTATACACAATATGTACCAACATACAATAGCACAAGCAAACACTGACCAGAGCTTGGTTTCAAAAGTATATAGTTATTTATTTAAAATACACATAAGTTAAAAACACTCTAGCAAAATATAGTAAACACTTCAAACACAGTTACAAAGAAAGTAGATTCAATCCTTTCTCCTAGACAATTCTAGGTTAACACCACTTAATTAAAACAGAGGTGAGTGCTTAACGTTAGATGACACTCTAGTAGTTTCCAAGAAAGGGAGAGAAAAAGCAGAAATGGGTTAAACACACCACTCTAAGGTCCAGAACACTTGCAATAGGCTCAAAGAAGCACAAAGTCACAGGTGAGCAAAAGCCACTAGGCAGGGCCTACTCTTAGAGTAGCCGGAGCGAAAATGTGCCCAAGATCACACTGTTATTAGGGATTCAAAGTCTTGCAAAGAGTTAGACAAGAGTGTAGAGTGGCTTAGAAAGTTTAGCCAGGGTGTCCCAGGCTCTCCCAGGTTCGAAAGCCGGGGGCTAAATCTACCCCGTACAGTCGGTAGCAAGGGACGCCAGGCGGAACACGGTACCTTAAGCGGAAAGGATCCTCCAGCGGTGGCAGTTGTTCCAGGCAGTGGCAGCAGGGCTCGACGTCGGTCAGGGGAGAAGAAGTTCTCGCTGAAGAGCAGAAGAAGAGGGTCGTTGCACTGCCCGGGAAGAAACCAGCCGCGGAGTCCTCCGGTTAAAGGGTCGTACCGACTTTCGTGGTTGGGGTAAAAGTGGTGGGGTTCCGGTTGCCGGGGTGCTTGGCACTGGCAAGGCGGCCACGAGATACCTCGAGAAGCGAAAAGAAGGCGAAAACTGGTTGTCCCCACCAGTCAAGGGAAGGAGCCACTCCGTTAAGAGTTCTCCTCGGTCGTCGGGAAAAGTGGTGAGACGGTTCAGCAGGGCTCCACCGGGTGGTGTCGTCGAAGCAGGTCGGCTCAGCTCTTCCCTCGTCGGATTCTTGGTCCTGTGGCGACTTCTGAAGTCCCAGTCCCCAAAGCCCTGCTTTTATGCAGCAAACCCCCATTCACCCAGCCTAGCTGTCACTCAAACATGCTAAGTGGTGAGCCGGGCGGCTCACCACTTGGGCCAATCAGGACGGAGTGCGACTTGAGTTACCAAGGTAACTCAGTCCAGGGTGCCTAAATCCCCCTCCACCCCTCCTAAGTACCCCAGACAGAGTGGCACCACTTTGGAGGGCTTCTGTGGAGAAGCCCGCCAAAAGTGGAACAAAGGGCTCCACTTTGGGTCAGAGTTACAGAGGCGAACACCAACGCCATTTTAGAATCAAGTTTTGGCAAAAAGTCCCAACCGGAGTTATAAAAATAAATATATAAACCGGCGGTATGTTTAAGGCTACCGTAAATAAATAATTAAATGTGTTAGCCTAAAACAATGGGAAATCCCATAGGAAAATATTCGCGGTCGAATATAAAACGTAGTTTCCACTGCCACCAGCCAAAACTCGATCAGGGGGGACGGAGACGTGCCCCCTCGACTAACAGACCCTGGGGCAATCGAATTGCCCCAGCCAGTACGTCCACAATAGGATGGTTTGTACTGGTTCTGTTCAGGATTCAAGACTAGCAAAGTCTTTGGTGACTTTACATGCCCTGGGAGACAGTAGTCAGTCCCAGGGTATGGAGTCTATGTTGGGGAGTCCCTAGGACACCCCTGGGTCACGGCACAGAGGGTGCTGTGTAACCCACATCACAAAAATACATGAGGCCCTATGGAGTAAAAGACCCCATAGCCCATTCAACACAAGGTTTGTCCAAGATAACACAGTTCAACATGTCCAGGAGTGGGGGTAAAAGAGTCTCACTCTTGGCAGGAGAAAAAATTAAACCCCAGAAATCCAGCAAAGCTGCTGGGGGACTCACTAGGTAGGGAAATTCAGCCTAAACAGAGAATTCTCCCTAACAGCCACTGAAGGCCCCTATTCCCTATTTAATGTACATATCATATATTTGCAAAGCATTACATAAAAAGGAAAATGGCCGGCAATTACAAAATGGACTCCCAATAGTCACATTCAAGTTTCACGGTTTGCAATGTTTGTCAAATGATGCAATTTGCTTCTGGCCAACATACTATTCATCTAATTCGGGTTGTTTATTTGCATTTTCAGTATAACATGTCAACTAATGAAGTGTATGGAACCAAGCACATTTCAATCCACACTAGTAATAGGAAAAGTGTACCAACATTGTTACTACAAATTAAAAAATAACTTTTTAAGAAAATAGAAACCAGAGCTTGTTTAGTTGTCATAAAGAGAAATACGAAAATTCAGCAAAGGAAGTTCCACTCTCGAGTCTTCACAAATCTTTTGAGACGTGTAATAGTAGAATCCAGGCACGTGGTGAAGCATTTTCTGCAAAAGAAAAAAGTGGTAAGAATCATCAGAAAAGCTATCCATTTGAAAAGAGAATTGTTGGCCTTAGTGTTGAATAAAATATACAAATTAATTAAGATCACAATGTCATTCTACCAAAAAGTACCAACAATATATGTAGTTACACAAGACAACTTTTGTGATGTGTTTGGCGGAGAGGGGAAACACACTTCTCATACAGAAAGATTTTTTAATTAAGAGAGCTACATTCAAATAAAGCAATGTGACTCTTGCTATTGACGAGAGTGGATGTGGCTATGAACTAAAAGAATTATGTGATTGCTGGAAATGTGCAAATCCGAAAGACCATAAGTAGTGAAGTAGAAACATTAGGATGGTGTGCAATAAAAGTAAGGGTATTGACATGTCATTGTTTGTGTAATATTGACAAGTTCTCTTGTAGGGTCCTAAAGAGATTCTTGCAAATGTTGCACGAAAATGATAACGTACAAAGACAAACCAGGATGTTGCAAAGAATAGATGATTGTGAACTTCGTGAAAAAACAGAATTTTTGGGTCATTCTCTAGCTTATCTTGACAAACGCAGATGTAAGAGCCAGCTTCAATTTATATATGGATGCTGGCAGCACATCATACCAAAATGCACTGTGTTCTTGTTAAACAATGTCAGTGCAAAACACCATGTATATCACTTGCACTGTTAAATAAACCACTGACTACTAGAACTATTCAAAGTTTACTTTCTACACTTCAGATGGTGAACATGACCCATTTAAAAGATAATGAGCCTCATCACAAGGTTGGCGGTATCCCAGCAGTAATTGCGCCACAATACTGTCGGCACAAATAGCATTACAGCTACTCTGTCCAGCGCAATTTGCGCCAGATCCCAAGTAGTGGTAAGACGGAAGTAGAAATTAAGATCCTATGCTTTCAAAGGATCTCATTTTTTAACAGTACAAAAAAGGTATTGCAGTGTTTGAGTTGTCTTCAAGTGACGGACCTGACATTGTTTGTGTGTCCTGAATATGCACATTCTATAAACCAGAACAACAACTAGTGTACATTGAGGAGGAATGGAAATACTGTGTAGTATATGTTTGGAAGGACCTTTACCTGTATCTGTTTATAGAACAGCAATGTGCTACAAGTGAGGCACTATCTTTGTAGACACAGCGTCAGGCTTTATCAAAGAAAATGCATTCCTCCTAAAAGTGTCTTGAATTATATGGTAGTGCCTGAAATTCCTGCTGTGTTTCAAACATTGAACATGTTTGAATTGGTTGCATTGAAAACTGTTAATCCTTTCCAGGTTATTGTTAGATTACAAACAAAGATGTCAAAATTGCCTAAAAAGTAATTAGTGCAAGGTTTGGAGAGGCAACGTTTTGCCTCTCAATTTGCAAGAAAATGTCAGCACTCTAGGAGTGAAATATGAGATTGATGATTTTTGTTTTAGTAGATGGTATTGCCACAAAGGACAAGTATGGCAAACAGCTTATAGACATCAGAAAGTTGAAAGAAGCTGTACAGTTTCTAATGAAGCATAATGATGTGTACAAAGACAGTCTAAATGTTCCAGACGTGTCTATACTGAATGTTGAATCAACAAGCAAGAGTAGCGAAGGTCAGTTCCAACATTTTACTTTTGCAGAAGGGAATAGTTTAGTTGAACATTACACGTCTCACATGAAGTAATGGGTGACAGTCTAGCATTACATCAGATTAAACCAACAAACGGTGCACCAATCAGTGTTTGGGAAAAAACATTAGAAGCTCATTGTTTCCCCACACTTTTTCCCACTGGAAAAGGAGGAAGATTGGATGATCGGAACGTTACAATTTCTTTTTCAGAATATCGTTGTACATGAATGCATTCTGAAGATTCCAGATTCTGCACCAATATTGAATTCATTTTTCACTTACTCTATGAAAGTGAATTTTCAACACTGTTATTGTGTTGCTCATACACTTCAGACAGGAAGAAGATTTAAAAATCATCATGTGAGATGCTGCAAACAGTCAAATGAAATAAATGAAGTTTTAGAAGGAAAGCCAATATCCTTGCCACAATGAGAGGAACTAAGGAATATTGGTATAGAAGACATTCAGAGGTTAGATACATGATCAATAACCTGGGCCCTCCAACTTGGTTTGTGACTTTAAGTTGTGCTGAGTATGGTTGGGAGGATCGTGCAGAGTGGATCTGTGAAGGAAATCCAAATTAAGAAGGGCTAGTACTCATGACACCAGGAGAAGTGTGTGCCATGGACCCTAGTGTATCTCAATTCTTCCCTCACTGACTTTCAGCCATGTTACATTTTATATGTAATAAAGAAAATGTTCCACTAGGTACTATACAACATTTATTTTGGAGGAAAGACTGCCAGGCAATTGGGTATCCACATATACATATATTGTTGTGGATTAAAAATGCTCCTCCGTTTGGTAAAGAAAGTGACAGTTGTGTGATGGAGTTTATACAAAAATATATTACTTGTTCCATCCCTGCTCAGCCGGTCAATGCTGATCTATGGAATATTTGTGTGGAACGTGCTGTCAGAGAAAATATAATAGTAAAGACCAGTACTACACTCAGTGCAGATTTGTATTTCCTAGGCCTATTACACTAGTTGGTTGAGCCAATATTCTCATATCATCTGTTCAACACCATGTGACTGGAAAGTCACCAAGGAATACATACAACTTAAAGAGTTAAGGAATGCCAATTCATAAATGATTGCAATCCTGTCATTGCTCAACTTTGGAATGCCACTGCTGATGTACAGTATATTGCAGATAATACAACAGCTGTTGCTGGCTATGTTACAGTATACGTGACAACAGCTGCAAAGAGCAATGCAGCTGAAGTGTGGGCAGACTGATCACCTGACAAAAGTCTTAGTAAATAACCTCTAAGCTTCAGTCTGAATATGCTCTCTCACAGAGAGTGTGGAAGCTAGAAAGCTGCAAATTGGCAAACTAGCGTACCTCTGTATGGCTGGAGCAATAATGTAATATGGTTAGGTCTTGGCCCAGCTACTACAAGAAATCTGGTACTAAAGCCTTTGAGTGAAATTCAACATATTTAAAGTTTGAACAGTACTTAGAGCTACTAGAAAAAGAACTATGCCAAGAGGAATATTTGGTGTGGCGTGGCCAACAGGCGAGCAATGAGGACCTGAGTCCTTGAGAGCTCCCGTGGCTGCCAGCAATATCCTTAATTATTATCCAGCTTCTGTGGCGGAATATTAAGAAAATGCACCAGCGGGGGGGGGGGGTGGGTGATTGTGCAGAGAGCTGCTGGTTGAAGTGTGCCTCGTGAAATCCAGTTCCTGACGGAGAAACCAGGGACGGAAGAGAGTTCCACGATGGCGCGAGCTGTGCTTACCAAAATGGCTGCCAGCCAGTAACTACGACAAAGGAGAACAGCCGTGGTGAAATGACTGCCTGAGGTGGGATATTAACTGGAGCCAAGAATACTGTATCCGGACCCACCAGTTTACACTGTGGCTGACCAGCGCCTCCTTACACTGCAGAACCGTGGACCTGAACACACCACGCACCAGCTTGCTGAAAGATGTGCTCTGATCTGCCAGGCTGTCGCAGGTTATCAGGCACACATTGCGGATTGGAGGTGGCCCGAAAATGCGAGGGTGAGGTCGGAGGAGGCTAGAGGAGCCAACACCAATGCCGGCACAGTGAGGGCTGCCAGCCGGGAGTGGCGCCGGCTATGCGGACCAGGAAGAAGAGTCTCGCCAGATCTAAGATCCCTCTATGTCGACCCGGGGGGAGAAATAAATACTGACTGACTTGCCCCCCTGCACTGGATTGTATAAACAATTTATGGTGCGCATACCATTGTGGTTTCCGTAACACATTCTTCAACCTCTGGGCGCCTTTGGGACTCCAAGCTCCCCCCGAGCGGTGCTGAGGTGAGATCAAGCTACAAAGGAACACAACCCAGCCCCACTAGAATGAGGAAGAGGGTCATAGCCAGAGAATTACAACGAAGCACAGACTTCGGTCCGTACAACCGGCGAGTCAGTAAACTGATCCCAACTCGCAGTGGCAGCTTAACATCAGCATAAATGCACTTTATGAATAAATGCTGCTGAAATTCTGCAATAAGGCATGAACTGCTACTATATTAAGCCCACAAAGGGTGACAAACGCTACTGAGGTATTAGTCCACTACCAGAGACCACGAGGTACAAGCCCATCTAGTGCCTGAATGTACAACCATTTTATCACCTCAGCAATATCTGCAGCTGTGTTGACGCCATTTAGACGAATGCTCCCTCATTAAGGCGAACAGGGTTGAACCCACCCTCTCTCCTTTGTTGCTCTCCTTCGTTGCCCTGAACTCTCGCCGCCTGACACAAAACCGGGCAAGGAGCAGAACGTCCGGACTGATCTATACGTGATATCTCAGCCTGTTTTGCAGACATGGCCCAGATCTGACACTGCTATAACAATGATCAAAGAAGTACCTCCTGTCACAGGGTAGCACAGCACAAGGTAAGGAAGGCACAACCAGGAGACATCTTAATACTTACCTAGCACTGGAGACCCAAGAGCACAACCGAGCCTCCTATGGGAGGAAGGCGATCGCCAAAACGAAGACATACAACTGAAGGGCTGATAAGGGAGCACTACCTGGGGAAGAAGTGGTGGGATTTCTGATGGTGTGCTTGAGCCGGTGGTGTGCTTCTACAGGCAGTGTGACCCGCGCTGATGACACCGGACACATTGGGCACAGTACATACACCTCAGAAATCGGTATAGCTCGGTGCTCAGACCCTTGACCTCCTGTGCTGGCACCCCCTGACCCTATGATTTACAAGAGTTGAATGGACACCGGCTTGATTCGGCATTGCAGTGGTGCGAGCGATGGGGCTTGAGGAATCTATGTAGACGGACGGACACTCTGCTGAGGCAATGTCAGGTGTGGCCACTTGGACGTGGCTTCTCCCTGCTTGGGGCCCCTGGGTGGCTTAGAGACACACACTGAGATTTCCGGGGTGGTTGGAAATCCGGAGCGAGATCAGTCAGGCACCCAAATAATAGTTACGAATAACATGCCGTGCCAATGGCCAGGATTGTACTGCCTCCATGAGTAATCGCATCTCGACCTTTCCTAAAGGGAACCGAGTGACGACCCACTTTTAAAGGCAACTCATCATGGTCAAGGATAAGCTTAAAAAAGCAAAATGGAGCAATACACGACACCTGCAGCAGTTGCCCCCACTGGGCAAATACACCCAAATGGCACGGCAGAAGTAGAAGACAGCATCTCTTTGAGGGACGTGATGAATGCCATGCTAACTGCCGCACTTCTATGGAAAAGAAAATGGGTGGTATTAGTGCGGATGTGGCTCTTCTAATCCATGACCTTCAAAAACTAACGGCTCGTACAGGCGAAGCTGAAAACCGCATATCCGTGGCTGAAGATGGGCTCCGCAATATGGAACAAAAAATGTCAAGAGTGATGGTGTGTCTGAAAACGATGGAAGAACGGGTGGACAAAGGAGAGGGCAGATCACGGCGCAACAATGTCCACATCATGGGATTGGCTGAGAAGATGGAGGGGCCAAACATGGAACTATTCCTGGAACAATGTCTGACAGAAATGTTTGCAGCTAAGACATTCTCCAATTTCTTCTCTATCGAGCGGGCTCACCATATGCCAACCGGACAACCTACTCTGGGTGCGCCGCTGCGCAGAGTAATTGCCAAATGATTGAACTATAGGGACTGCGGCGGGCTGCTCCAGATGCCAAAAGGATCAATTACATTCAATGGTTCCCAGATTGCCTTCTTCCCGGATTACACCAGGTAGGTACAGCATGCTAGACAATCCTTTGACCAACTTAAGAAACGTTTACAATCCCTGAATGTCAAATATGGTCTCCTGTTTCCAGCACAACTCAAGATATATCACAAAGGCACAACAGTGCATTTCGAGGATTTTGTGGAAGAACATCTTGAAGGCAACTGGAGGCCGGATAAGAAAAACATGAATAACAAACCTAGGGCCCAAACCGAACGGCCTCTACCAGACCAGCCACCACATGAACAGGAACTTGAACTACCACCACCCATGGACAACGACTAAAGACCAGTGCCATAGAGACCAGGATGAAAATGCTACCGACCGTATGTGCACCTGGTGAGAAGTGTGCTCCCGAACCATGGAACAAGGGTGCAACAGCAATAGCCACAGCGTGTGTTAATGCTGCCCGGCCCGGCACACCCTTCCTCGAAACCTGACTGCTTGCGCTGCCAAGCTCACCTGTTTTTGTCATAATTGGCAGTGCAACTTGTATGGTTTTGTTTGGTTTTTGATAGTCTACTGTGTCGCATAGCAGCAATGTTTGGGCAACAGATGCTTCATGTTTTGATGGAGTATAGGGAGGGGGGAAGGGAGTTTTCAGAATTTTGTTTTTGTTTCTGAATTCACCAGTCTGATTTAACTATGCACTCACTCACCTGCACCATGATGCACATATACAAGGCAGTCTACCCGCACTACCTGATACACAGATGCACCGTAGGTGTCCAGACTTGTAATGGCCAGGGATAGTGTAAAATCCCTGAAATTAGTCACATGGAATGTTAATGGTTTTGGCACTGGGATCAAACAGCGTCTGGCTACACAGTTCCTTAACAGACACCCCACCAACGTTTCTCTCCTCACTGAAACACACTTAGCCGGCACAACATGCAACCTCTTCCAATGCTCAAACTATCACATAGCGATGCATGCAGGTTTCTCCATGGGCTCCAAGGGAGATTTGATCCTACTCCACACAAGGCTTCCTTTCACTCTATTTCGAGTGGTTCAGGATCCCAGGGGTAGATTTGTATAGCTGCAGGGTGCACGTTGGGTGAAATGTTAGCAATACTCGCAATATATGCCCCTCCGTCCTTTACCACTGAGCTGCTTGATGACATAAAGGCCATAATCACAGCCCATAGGTCAGACCACTGAGTTCTTGGCGGGGACTTCAATGATGTCATGGATGTGACACTAGATTGAACGCATTTACGAGGTAGGAACCCCACAACACGTACCAAACTGGCTGCCTTCGCTTCAGCACTTGGTCTGAGTGATGTGTGGCGAGACCTGCATCCTAAGGATCTCAAGGCTGGACTATTTCTTTCTCCCAACAGTGGACATGCATAGAGCGATCGCTGTGACCCTGCTTCCCCGGGGAATATCCGACCACTCGCCCATGGTGATGGAGCTGAAGACAAATAGGCTGACCCCTCCCCCGTGTGGCGATTAAATAGCTACTACCTTGGCTTCCCAGAATTTATGGACCATATACGTGACAAAACAACCACCTATTTTGAAATCAATAATGGTATGGTAGATAGTGCAGCACCGCTTTGGGAAGCATGTAAACCAGTACTCTGCAGAGAGATGCCTTGCCTGGACATCAGCTCATAAAAAAACACACCAACAAAAAGTGATAGCAGCAGAAAATGAAACAAGAGACTGAACACATAATTTCGGGATCACCTGAAACACACCAATCCCTTCTGACAGCCAAAGAACATCTTCGCCATGTGGCCTTAGAGAACACCAAACAGGCACATTTGGAGATGCGCACGTGACTGTGTGAAACTGGCCTGGCTGGAGCGGAGGGATGCAGGTCACTGGCAGGTCAGGGAAATCAAAACTGCACAGCTCAAACTATTACAATCAGATCGTGACATTGCTGAGAGCTTTGCGGACTACAGCACAACGCTATACAAGTCCCCGGTGGGATCAATTAGTACTACCATGCTAGACAGCATCACACTTCCCTATTTGACCACAACACAGAAAACACATCTAGAGAAAGATATTACAGAATCTGAAATCGCAGCAGCCATTTCTCAATTGCAACCAGGGAATATGCCCGGTCCTAACGGCTTTCCAATTGACACATGGAAAACACTGGGGGAGAGCAATATGGCCATTCCTCTACTCAGAATGTTTCTCCACTGTAGGGAACAAGGGATCCTATCCCTGGATCTATGCAAGTCCAGTATAGTAGTCTTCCCAAAGCAAGGGAAACCCCCAGAGCAATGCAGCTCATACAGGCCAATCTCACTGATCAACAGCTAAACTAACATTTTGGCAGAGGTACTTGTGAACAGACTACAAACGGTAATCTCTTTGCTGATCCATCCGGACCAGTGTGGATTTATGCCTCAAAGACCAACACATGAAAATCTGCAGATTACAATTGATGCAGGAGAGAGCTCCAGCCCTCTAGGAACCTCTTGCACTGCTAGCTATTGACTTTGAGAAGGCTTTTGATTCGATCTCCTGGGAGGGCCTCAGGGAGATCATGCGACAAATGGGATTTGGGGAGACCTTTATGGGCTGGGTTCAACTCCTATACGAGTCTCCACTGGAGAGGGTTAATGGATGGCCTTCTAGGACCTTCCAATTGGGGAGGGGGACTTGTCAAGGGTGCCCTTTGTTCCCACTGCCTTTTGCGATAATCATTGAACCCATAGCCACACTATTGCGCCATACAAACTCATGGAGGGGATTCCACTGGCCCGAGGGTACAGAAGACAAGGTATTGCTATACGCTGACAATCTCTTAATAAAACTAGGCGACCCAGTTCGTACTTGTCCAGTGGTCACGAGAATACTTGAACAGTATGGGGCATTCAGTGGGCTACAAGTAAATTGGAATAAATCTATCTTCTTCCCAATTAAAGGGGCGGCCCAGGCAATCCCCCTGCCCTGTCCATACCGCATAGAACTTGAACACTTCTGCTATTTGGTGTTACGAGTGAAAACCAACCTTTTGGAGTACGTGCCCCGAAAAGTACACCTGATCATGGAAAGATTCATTACAGATGCCCGGCACTGGGTACTGCTCCCACTGACCCTGCTTGGAAGAGCCGCTCCCTTTAAAATGCTGGTGCTACCACGCTTTTTATATATCATTCAGAACACCCCTCTCTGTGTACCAGATCTGGAATTCCACAAGATAGAGAGTGTTGTTAGGCAGAATCACCTGCAGTACCCTTTGGGAACACTACAGGTAATTATGACTACAAGTGTAAGCACATTTTCACCTTTGGTACAAGCCTGTACTAAACAGTAAAGTGGTAGCGATGGCTGAGCAGACAGACTTATCTCAAGAGTTTAAGTAAGCAGTAGAACAAGTTACACAAAGGACGAACCAATACAGTGATTCAAGCAAAACACTTACTCAAGGATTCTTGGTAAAAGAATATACATTTATTTACTCAGTTATGAAACATTACACTAGCACAAGCAGCTCAATATCACACACTAATACACCACAAAAATCCAACCGGTAAGTAATTGAACAAGTTTAGCTCAAAAATTAAGTGTGAGCAAAACGGCACTTCAGATACTTAATAAGGGGGGGGAAGACAAGGTTATATGAATAGACAGCCCAAATACATTCATAGGCAGGTCAAAGGGTTTCAGTTAAATACAACCAGCAATTCTTCTTAATAGGCCTGGCCCAAAGTCAATGGTTCAGAGGCTTTTCTATAGGATAGCACAGTTCTGGTAGATAACGGTTAAGTATTTGCCACAGATTTTTAAAGGATTTGGCTAGGTGAAAAGTTGGACGAATGTTTAGGGAAGGACAAGCCTTCGTAGTTGTGGAAAGTTTCACACACTTTCTCGATGGCCGAAAAGATTTCCGGACCGCGTTTGCACAGTACCGTGTCAATGAAGAAAGCTGTAGCTGAGGCAGTTGTTCCTGGCAGTTCGAGCATATCTCGCTGTTCCTGAGCTTCAGTCGTGGGGACAAGAAGGAGGACGTCGGGAGGTTCCTGCACTGCCCAGGGAAGAGGCCGAAAGCTGTAGCAAGACGTCGGTTTAAGGTGTGAGTGCCTTAACGTCCCCCTGGTTTCTTTCCCTCTGGCTATCTGGTTTTCAACAGCCTGTGATGAAAATTCGACCAGAATAGGACAGTGTCCAGGTGGCTTGCGAGTTGGTTGTTCCCACCAAACTCAAGGGAAGAAGTTAACCTTGAAGGGCTTCTCTGTCGTCAGAGTTTCAGGCAATTCACACCTGCAGCAGGGCTTCACCGGTCATCCAGGAGTTGCAGCAGTCCTCTTCCTTCCTCTCCTCTTCGGTTCTTTCGTTCCAGTGGTTGACTCTGCTTTCCAAGTCCCAGCGACCTGCTTTTAAACAGTTTTCCCCCATTCTTTCGAGCTTGGCTGTCACTCACACAGCAGGGTGGCTGTCCTTGACGGACAGCCAGCTGGCCAATCATGCCAGAGTCCATTCAAGTCTCCTAGGAGACTAAGCACAGGGAGTTTCGGGCACCTCCCTCACATCCTGTCCACCCTAGACACCCTGGCGCCAGAGGAGGGCTTCAGCAGTGGAGCCTGCCAAAGGCCGCCGAACAAAGGGAGCAAACCTGGTTTGGCGCGCAGAGAAAAACACAACAAGGACCTTTCTTAAAAGAAATGGTGAAAAAAGATGACTGGAGTCTGTTTTAACAGATAGGTCTAGGGCGCCATATTGAAAAACATGGCTGACCCGGTTTTTAGCTACCGTTGTTAGCAGTAGGGAAAAATCATGGTAGTTGATCTCAACCACTGCCACCAGCAATTTAAAGTAGGAAAGGGTCACATTTTACTGTTACATGAGTGTTTTGACTCAGGGGAAGCAGGCAACTCCTCCATCACTTTATAGTAAGATAGGGTGTGATGGGTCAGTAAATCTAAAAAGACTAGTAAAGTCAATTTAACTTTACATGCTCTGGGAGACAGTAGTCAGTCCCAGAGAAGGTATTTAAACCTTGGGGAGTCTGAAAGACACCCCAGTGCCACTGCACTGAAGGTGCTGTGTGACACACAGAAAAAGATGATGCCACTGGAGTTGTGTTAAAACTCCATAACAAAAGTAAAACACACTTCAAAATACATGAAAGAGTGGGGAAAAAAGGCTCACACTCTTTCCAGGTAAAAAAGTAAATCCTAGAAATCCAGCAAAATTGCTGGGGGTCTCAAAAGGTAAGGGAAATTAGCACATTTGGAGAATTCTCCCTAACAAGTGTCCTCAGAAGTTTTCTGTGGGGTGGGGGACATCCACGGATTGCATTACAGACACTGCAGCGATCCATCTGGGAGGGTGGAATGGGGCTGGCACGTCTTCAGTTGTACTACTGGGCAAATCAGATGATGGTGGTTAATAACACCCTACATGGGGATAGGGATCTACCTCATATCCAGGTGGCGATCTACGTGCTACAGGACATGTCCCCACTCATGAGTCTCTATCAGACCCTAGATAACCCCCACAAAATGATGACAACTACACTACACTAATATGGCGAGAAGCCCATTAATACATTGGCTTGGGCAAAAGGGTGACCCCAATACAAACATTATGGAGGAACAGTAGCTACCCGAAATAAATAAGCTACGGATATGGCCTGAATGGGTATCAGCTGGGATTGTAACGATTAGGGACATAATTACAGAAGGCAAGCTAACCTCTTTTGAAGAACTAGCTAATAGGTTTGGTCTCCCTGGCACAGAACACTATCACTACCTTCAGCTAGCTCCTGCAATATATGCACATCTCCCTAAACTCTCAGATATGCGAGAATGTGCACCACTAGAGAGGAATGTTGTACCTACTAAGGTCAACTCCACAATGTACAATGTCATAACCTCCTTTGCAACACCAGAACTATCCAACCTCAAAATGAAATGGGAAATAGATGTTGGGACAATACAATTAGAGGACTGGCCGCTGGAACTGATGTACCTGTGTGAGACTGTGATGTGCTCGAGACTCCGGTTGATACAGCTTAAAATCCTACACAGAGTGTATTACCCAGAGTTGCACTGTACCGATGGAATCGTGCACCAACCCCAGCTGCCTTTGTTGTCAGCAAGGGAAGGGTACGTTCTTCCATACCTATGGGAATGCATCCGGATTCAAAGATATTGGCATCAATGCTTTAATAAACTACCGGAAGTGTTGGGACATGAAGTACCAATGGACCCTAAGATGATGCAGTTGGGTATTGAGGAGGAGGGAAGGAGGGAGCCAATACACATTTTGAAAAACCATTACACAATATAGCTAAGTTGTGGGGATCCAGTGACACCCCACTTTTTGTGCAATGGATAGCGGATGTAAATATATGTATGGCAATGGAGCAGTGTATATACACACGGCTACAGGCTGCCCTGGAAAGGAAAAAAAGATCTGGCAGAAATGGGAAGAGACGAGTTAAAATAGGCATTGGCACAATTATATTGAACAGTGTGGCAATGAGTGGTGATAGCAAGTGGTGAGGAAACAACATGTGGAATTCACTGTTATGTAATGGTAAAGTGAATGTTTACTATGTGTTTTCAAAATAAATAAAATGTTATATATAAAAAGAGGAATCTTTTGCAGCTGAATTGGCAAAAGAGACTTCTGTGGGCTCCAAGGTTCTGCAGAAGGAAGTCAAAATGTGCTAGCCAATTATTCAAACTGATGTTGAACTCGCTATGGAAGAAGTAGAGAGTGCAATGCAATAGACTAAAGTTGCGCACCGAAATTATGACACATTAGTAAGTACACTGAATTAAGAGCAGAGAGAAGTTTATGGTAAAATCAAAGACAGTTTTGTACATGGTTTTAAACATGACAAGCATGAATGTTCTTGTGTCCAATACAGACCTCTATTGCTGCATGTTAGTGGACAAGCTGCAACAGGAATATCTTTTTAAATTCATATCCTGAGAGCAATGATACAACATGTCACTGATGGCTTTCTGTCATGTGCTGCAACTGCTCCTACGCGCTTGGCAGCATTCAACATAGGTGGCATTACATTACATCGATTATTGATGCTACCAGTGGAGCATGATAATGAAATTGAATATCGAAAACTTGCCCCAAATGCAGCACAAGAAGTAGGGGGAGTTGTAAGAAAATTAAATGTGATGATTTGTAGGTGAAGTGGGAATGGTGTCTAACTTGATGCTAGCTTTGATATGCTTGCAAACGCAAGAGGTCTTGAGGAATGACTATAATGTTTTGTTTGAAGGGAAAAATGCCATTGTTTTTGAGATTTGTTACAGTTAACTCCAGCGAAAGGTCAACCAGTCTTCAAGATGCTGCAATCTAAAGATAGTCAAAAAACTATAGGTAGCATCGGTAAAGTCAACCTGGAATTGTTTTGAATTTAAGAAACTTAGCATTAATATGAGGCAATATGCAGATTTAGAGTATGCAAAAATGCTAAATAAGATACAGTATGTGTGGTTGTAATTTACAATCAACACTGCAAAAAAAGTTTAAAATTGTCAAGTTTCCATTTGTAAAGAAATATTTAAAGCATGTGCAATCATTTTCCACAAGCAAGCATCCATTCACTGTGGGCATTTCACAACATGGGTGCATACAGAAGTAGATTGGCTTGTGTGCAATGACTCTGTAGTGGCACACCAAGCTAGAATGCCAAAGGGCCTCATTACGACCTAGGCGGTAAGTTACCGCCTGGGCCGTGACTTTACCACCATGGCGTAAACTATGTTTACGCCATGGTGGTTGGCGGACTTACCGCCCCATTCCGAGTTTGGCGGGGCGGTAAGTCCCCAATCCCCATTTACCCTTCCCCATTCCCATTTTTGCCCCATAGGGCATAATGGGAGTGGGGAAGGCGTTAATTACGCCACCGTAAATTACAGTGGCGTAATTAACTCCATGGTCCCTTAGCGCCATGGATTTTAACACCTGCTAAAAGCAGGGGTTAAATCCGCCATGGCGCTAAGGGACCTCGTACTCAGGCGGTAAGGGTCAGTGCTGTTTACGGCGCCGTAAACCCCTTACCGCCTGAGTTGTAATGAGGCCCAAAGGGTTTAAAGAATGCTTACTTAATTTTTCTAGAAACCTAGTTTTAAAGTATGCTGCGTACTCATTATGAGTATAAACATGCAATATAGACATTTAAAGAGGTACAAAAGGAATAAGTCATTTCTAAAAACTACAGAATAGGCATTTACTAGGTTGCAACATACAATCACTCCAGAACACATTTGTATAGTAGTCAACATCCTATAAACTATCAAAAAGAGCATTCTGCAATCTTCTACTTCTATAGTATTATGTAGAACACTATGGGTCTCATTGTATCCCGGTGGTATTATCACCGGAATACCACCTGGGCTAATATTGTTGCCGCCACCCAGTCCAGCGCTATTAGCATCGGGTCAAGGGTTGGCTGATAATGGGTAGTCCCCATTCCCTATTGGGTCCATTGGAACCAATGGGGCATTTTCGGCACAATTAGCGTGCGCTTATAGCGCTGCGCTAATTGCACCCGAAAATGGGTGTTAAATTGGCGCGTTTACCCCCAGCTTGTAACTGGGGGTAAATACCGCCAGACTCAAGATTGGGCGGACCCTTAAATGCGGTGGTAATAGCATTACCGCTGTATTTAAGAGCTACTGCCCAACTCGTGGTGAGGCCCTACGTATATTTCAAGGTAAGATTGTAGTGTGTTGTCATTAGCTTCTTATATGTGTAGGTCGCCAAAATCAGGACACACACAGACTTTACAAAAAGTATTGTTATGACAATTAAGAGAAAATCAGTATAGTTTTAGGGGCCGATTCATGGAACAAATGTGTGCCGAAATATGTGGCGCAAGCTGGTGCAAGCGTGAAAAAGCAAGCGCACGCGTGCGATTCATGGAAGGCCCTGCGCGTGTTTTCCCCGGGATGTGCGCCAAATCCGTGGACAGTAGCAGGAAGAAGAACAGGACTAAAGGCACCAGAGTGTGAAAAACAAGTAAAAGAGCAGTAGTCCAGTAGGAAAACTGCGCCCTCAGGAAACATCAAAGTCCAAGAGGGAAGACAGACACAACGTGCCGTCCAAATGGAACGGAGCGTAGTAGTAGTATAGGCGGACATCTCAGGTGAGGACTGGACCGTGACTTGTGCCTCTTGGGTCACATTCCTAATGCATCCTCTTTTGCCACAATCCCCAGGGGCTGAACTCAACATGTACCAACTTGACATTCTCAACATCCGGCCCCCTCCCACCACCAGTGTGACCTTGACAGCCAAAGGGTGCAGGGTACCATCTACAACATGAAGTGCATCAAGCACATATACCTGCAAGAAAAGAACATGCATCACAATCAACATTAATAAATGGACAGTTCAATAATGTACTCGCCAAAATTGATTACCGACATGCCATTGGAGAAAACATCCATAATCCCCACTAGGGGTGTTAACACAAGTAGTACAGCAGCAGACAGGCCACAGATATGACGAAAGTCGAACCATCCTTGCGAGCCCATGGATAGGGGAAGCAGGAGTGGCATAGGTGAGTCAGGACCCCAAGCCGCAAACACATACATGAGACAAGCTTGAATGGGCCCAGCTGGAACAGACAGTGGATGCTTTCAAAAGCCACAAAGCACCACACTGTCACATGAATGCACAATAGACAAACAATTTTAAACTATATTAACTAATTAACCTAACTATAAAATAAAAAATGGCCACATACGACCCGGGGGGGAAGGCACCCAGGAGGGGGGAGGTACAGGGTGCACCTCAACACCCACATGCGATGATGTTGAGATAAAAAAACCCTCCATGGTCTCAACGCCTGCACGGCCCGACCTGTGTGGGAGATAAGTCGTCCTGCTCACCCTCTGACTCAAAAGGTGGACGTGGCACATTACCCTGACCACGCCTATGCGCAGCTTGCCCCTCGACGGTAGCAAGTCTGCAGGACTGGTAAGCCTGGTCCTGTGCGGCGATGACACGTAGGTCAGCATGCAGCACCTCACGTGATACGTGTGCTTCCTCTTGCAAGGTAGCACGTGTAACACAGAGTTCTTCCTGCATGGCCTGGCATGACATCTGGAGCACCTCCCGGCATGCACGTAGCTCAGCCGAGATGGTATTCTCAAGCTGCTCCAACCTCTCCTCTGTCCGCTGCCTCTGGGTCATGTTGAGCACATCCAGAGTAGATCTGAGGGATTGATGGTCATCCCTCAGGGCCTTCCTGTGTGCCTCTGCGTAAGCAGCAAGTGCTTGACGCAGAGACACCATTTCAGCCCGGCGTGCCCTGTCTAAGGCCGTCATGCCCAGCCTGAGTGAGCGGACCGTGGACTGTGCTGCCCGCTGCTCGAGTTCCACCTGCCTGGCAGGGGGGAGCATGGATTGGGTCACACGTTCCAGACTCTGAGTGATCTTTTCAATTGCTGCCCCCTGTTGTTCTGAATTGGCACACATGGATTGCGCCCACTCAGTATACCCCGGAGGAGCACGGCCACCGCGTTGCCGTCTTGACACCTGCAGGGATGAAGGAGCCACGGTCCTCGCTGGGTTGGCACCGCCCCCGGCTGCAGGACTACATCCCTCCGTTGACTTGATGCCCCAGGCACATTATCAACTTGTGTAGAGTGTGACCGTGCGTCGCGATCCACCACAGGCGAGGGTTCCAACACCGTCTGGCCCCTCAGTGTAGGTGTCGTGGACAGAAGATCGTCCGCATCAGAATCACTCACCGTCGACGAATGGACATGACGCGCATCCAATGCAACATTGTCGTCAGAGTGATCATCCGAGCTAGACTCATTGCCAGCCCTAGACACGATGGTCTGGAGCACAAGTGGGTTCCCGTGGCCTACCACCCCATGACCCCCACTTGTGCTGGGTTGCTGATGTGATAGCAACCCCGTGTCTGGAATGACACCACCATCCTCTGGCTCCATTGCATCATCATCTGTAATGTGGAAAAAATAAACATGAGTACACATGTCAGAAGCACACAACCCACACACACATTGACATCACATTGACAGCCAACACATTAAGCAGACATGTTACACACAAATGACATTCCGGCATGCATCCAGTGGCATTGATATGCAATCACATCCCAAAAGCAGAACTGGATGTTTGTAAATAGCAAATCCTACACATGTACAGAATGTAGCATATCACCTCCATCACGCACCACCTCTGTCAGGCACATGTCACAGGCAAAAAAGACAGATGGCAACAAAGAGATGGCACATACCATAAGCATGTCTGAACTGCAAAATGGCCACAGCTGCAAGTGAATACAAAGACACCATGACACACGTAATATGCATGTACACATGCATCACTAAACCATCATCATCAATATAGCTTCATCCATCTGCAGCTCGGCCCGTACTGGGCGTCATGGGCCATGTAGACATAGTGAATGTCCCGAGCAAAGTGAGGGCCTGCATCCAGGCATGAGGGACCATAACGCCCAGTACGGTCCGAGTTGCCGGCCATGAAGCCTCAAGAACACCCCTCAGGGCTTGATTGAACACATTGTGCATTGATTGTGCCCTAAAACATTATTCAGTGTGTCAAATCATCACGGCCAGGCCACACCAGATTAGCTAAGTGGGCCTGGGCATACTGCACCACAGTGCACATTCAGGATTGTGCCAGTTGAACATAATGGGCGCAATGCTGAAATCGCAACAGCATTAACGTTAATCAACTACATTTTAGTCATTCAACAAAAAAGCTGCAGAGAACCCATGTGTAAATGAACATCTTCACACACACATGAGAGAGTAGCTTCAATGTTGCACTACACAACATTGAAGCTGCTTGCATATGTACATGTGAAAGTGTTCAAGAACACCCGTGTCCATATACACCCGTATGGTGATTATGAACAGCAACCTATATAGCAAAGCAACCAGCTACAACGCTGCTTGCTTCGATGTATGTAAAAGTGTAGACATACATACATGTCAAGGCAGCTCCACAGTCATTACAACCCTATTGGCAGGCTATAATCAATCTGCGGCCTATACCAGCTGGTATAGGCCGCAGATTGATCAATCAGCTTTGCTAAACACCCACTAGGGTGTTCCAATACTGAGTACATGTGTCACAGGATGCACCTGTGCCCGTGCCTTTCATGCAGTGAAGGGATGATAATCTGACCATACATGCCAGGTCACTTTGACATTGCAGCAGTAAATAGGCATGTAGAACGGTGTAACATGGCTCAGAAGTGGGTTGGTGCAGTGCAGAACATGTGTAGGTTACCGACTATCTACATCAACAAGTACATTATGATGTCAATCAATAAACATAAAGGCAGTGTAAGGGCAAGTTCAGGCATCACGTGCAATGTGCATGCAATGGGTTGCATGGCTACAGGCTACCCCACCTCCCCCTTAGTGAAAATGAAGGGATTACATGGCAGTGAAAGGTTGACCTGAGAACTGTGTATTGGCAGACAGACAGTGTTGACTTGCGTCAATTGCATCATCTGAGTCAACTGACAACACAGCAGATGAGAAAGGGACAGTAAGCAGGACTCATGATGAACCCTCAGTAGTACACCCATTTGTGCAGAAGGCACTACAGCAGTTGAACAGAGTCAGGGGGCCTGAAACAGGGGGAGGCCTGTGCCCCACAGAGACTATGACATCCTAAACATGTGCGTGATGCAGGACTGAGCCAGAGTGGGCTTGGAATGGATGATCAAATGCCATTAAATTTATGTCATCCTGGACACGTACTACAATGATCATCCTGCCAAGGACACATAGGGGCATTCATGGAATGCACATGGAGCATGAATGGGCACTCATGTCCCTGTGGAGCATTTGTCATCGGCACAGTCCGAGTGAGACACCCTGCATCAAGGACAAAGGATGTACCCCACAGTATGTGTCTGGCAGGTTGGCAGGGGGAAGTGTGCATGTACACAGGAGAGTTGAACAGGCCATTACAGTAGTCCAACATGATACCCACCAGTGCCATGGTGAAATTGGGGGGCAGGTGGGTGGAGGGGCAAGGGAGCATGCCTACGTGGAGTACCTGCATGCAGGCAGAACACACATGCACGTCAGTCATGCGATGACATAGTCCGAGCGCTGAGTGGAAGGACACCCCAGGCTACATGCAGAAGGGCCAGTGAGCGGGAACATGGACCGGAGGGGCAGCCGGGTGACTAGCATGTGAGTAGAGTGCAAGTGTGGTGATGAGGACAGTCCCTGTCTGCTCTACATGTCCTGCATGCTGCACAGTAGGCACGCATCAGTGAAGAATTGCATGACTCGCACATGAGAACCATGTACAAATAGCATGTAGTGGCAGTCAAGCTCAACACATCACACAAGCAAACCACACATGGGCAGGACCAACACGCGACAACAGTCACTGGACGGTGCATCAAAGTCCAGCATCTCTCCCACTCCTTCGTACAATTCTGCCTGTATGAACTCTGCAGCAATTAAATCGTGCAAAGTGAGATCTTCCTCCTCAGGTGGTGGCCCACTGCCAGTCGCCCAAGTCATGGCATAATTTGAGGCACGCTTTAGCTTAGCAGAGAGTCGGAGATCATCCCAATGCTTTTTGTACTCCTGAGCTGTGCGCATCTCATGTCCGAATGCACTGACACATTCCGCAACATGCTTCCAGTGGTACAAACGCTGGGAAGCCGTAGTGTAACAATTCGGGCCCACTAGCATATCACAGTCGTGTCCCGACCCGTAGGTCACAAGGAAGTCCAGTTCCTGCTTGCAGAAAGGCTTCTTCCTCAACGTGCCAGAGGCTGGAGCCGTGTCTGGGGTCCCAGCCTCTGGTGCAGGTGCAACCTTCCTCCTCTTGGGCAGTGATCCAGACGCGGATTGGCAAATGCCGCCCTGATCAGTAGGGGCAGTGGCGCTGGTGGATTGAACCGAGGGAGTGGTAGGTGGAACAAGGACGGAAGCCCTGACTTGCATCAGTGGCTGCTGGGTGCCCTTGACTGGACCCTGCGCAGCAACATCCGCTGTGCCAAGGTCATTGACCGAGACTGTCCTGGATGGCAGACTCACAGCCGGGGTGGTGTCGGCTGCATCTGCCCATGCAATTGCCAACACCCAGCTGCTCGGGGCATCAGATGACAATACTGCCCCAGGGACATGTGCCTCGGTCAGGGCAGCCCTATGTGCACTTACCATGTGCCTCCTGACCTCCTGGAAATCATCCTGGGACTCTTGAGGTGCCAATGCAGCATACGCTGGTCGACCCTGAGCCTGGGTGGTGGCCACAGCTGCACCTGCAACTACCACTACCCTTGGGCCCGTGGCAGTTGATGAAACAGACTGCCCAGTCACATGGGTGCCAGTGCCAGATGCAAGAGCTGCATCTCCTGGAACACAGGGGATGGTGGCATGACTGCGCCAACACGTGGCAGAACATCCTGCCAAAGTGGCGCACCCCTGCCACTTCCCCCTCTGCAGCCACCCTGGAGACCCTGGAGGCCCCCTACTCCTTGGTCACCCCGGCCACATCCCTGACCATGGCCGCCACGTGGCATATGCCCAGCTGAGGCGCCCCTCACCTTTCTGGCCTCCCAACCATGGCACAGATGTATTAGTGCCGGCACAGATGTAGTAGTGCCAATGGGAGGTGCACTCGACAATTGTCCTGGGCAATTGCGGTGAAGGGGGTGGGATACTAGATTTAACAGCACCCCTGTGTGCCTGCAAGGCTGTATGTGACCCCGGTGATAAAGTGACGGGTCACGCAACGCTCAGGCACCCCAGAATTGCAGTAAAACCATGCACGCAACCCCCGGTAGCCCACGTGTGTGGAATTAACCTCCAGCAGTACGCGGTGGCACCCAGGGACACGAAAAACACATACGTGTGGGACACGCAGGCTACTATGACCTTGAAAATGGGTACGCAATACACAGGGGGAACCGCAGTGGGAAAAATAGCGCGCGCGACTCACTGTCTGAATAGCGGGGTAATGAAAAACATGCGTAGCCAATACCCCGCCAAAAGAAGAGATATGTCCTTGATCCGCTGTGAAGTAGTGATGGCACGTGAAACGACCAGAAGTAGCAACACACGCATCGGTCTCCATGAAAGGCACGTACAGCGAACTGCTGGGACCCGCTCACCTTTAACCCGTGCCGAGTGAAACGCCCGCGCGCGTCACGTCACTTATGCACTTAGGCCCTTTCCTCGAATTACACGCATTAACACACAGATGAGCTGTTTTTTCATGTGCTGAATCACTATGCACCCGTGATGAGGGAAATGCCTGCGCATGTTACGTCACATACGTGTTTATGCGCTAAAGGCCTTTCCTCGAATTACATGCTGACGTGCTGTTTTTTCACGTGCCAAATCACTCCGTATCAAGCTGGCCAAGCAACAACACACGGAAGACCATGCTCCTGCCCAGAAGGCTATTTTCCTGCCCCACAAGAGCCCTGAGCCGACTCCCACCAGCCATCTGCTGCTACCTTCCTGCCTGCTAGCCACTTGCCCTGCTATTTGGTGCCTGTACGTCAGCCATCTGCAGGGGTCCAGTTGCTGCAACCACCCCTGCTGGAACAGAAGACTCCCGACTGCAGTTCCATCACTCCACAGCCCAGCGCAAGGACCAGGTTGCCCACCCACACCATCGGAGACCACTGGTAACCCCCAGCCAGAGAGGCAGAGGGCTGCCAGCTTCACAGCAGGAGAGGTTGGCATCCTGGTGGAGCAAGTCCTGGTGCATTATGATGCCCTCTATGGAAGAACACGTGCCAACAAGGATGGACAGGCGAGGATCTGGCTGGACATCATGGTTGCCATCAACGCGGAGGGGGTGGCAACCTGCCACCTACCACACGTCTGTAAGCGCTGGGGGGACTTCTGGTCCAGGACCCTCAATAAGGCCCGGCGCCTCTTGGTAGCAGCGATGCAGTGAGGTGCCAGGTCCACCTTACCAACGACATGAGGGTCCTGGAACGCATTAACCCAGCACTTCACCACCAGGTCCTTGAGAGGGAGACCGGTCCGGAGTTGAGCGGTAAGTGTCCATGCATACTTATTGGATGCAGTGCATGTTGAGGTGTGCCAGGAGTGTGCAGCTTGGACATATGTCTGAAAAGGCCCATGTATGGATGTGTATGTGCAGGGACATGACCGTGCTGCATGTGAGTCCAGTCATGTGTGATGCACATCAATGGTGTATGTGCTCCAAAGCATGATGCACAACTGCATGTGGAGATGCACACATGTTAGGTTAGCATTTCTGTGTATGTACTATGGCATGGTTGGGGTGTGACACATGGATGCTGGTTCCACCTTCATGTATGTGCATGGCATACATGTGCATGTGTGTGTTTGACATGTGTGCGACAGTGGTACGCTATGGATGCATGTGACACAGACATGTAGGAACCCGATTGGCAGATGTGACATAGTTGCCGATGATTGCACTGTGACAGGTGCTGGAGATGTACAGATGCATGTCTCTCTGGTGGCGTGTGTGCATGTGTTGGGCACTCCCCATGTTGCTTGTGACGTCATGCCAACCTTCAGATGTTCATGCTGGTGTGTGTGTATGGATGCTGCTGCCTGCAGCACGATTCCTGTCAATTTGTGCATGCGTGTGGGTTTAAAATGATATGAGTGTTGGGGAGTGTGATGCCATCTGTGAAGTTTGACACCGCCACTCATGTGCAACTGTCATGTATGTATCCGACCATTGTACAGTGCCCTGATGCCTGTGTTCTGTCTCTCCCTGTCTACAGCGTCGACTGATGAAGAGGGCGGAGGCGGTGCTATGGAGCACAGTGGCAAGGATCCCACTGCCAGCCGGAGACGCAAGGCCCAGCTCTCCTCCCACGTAGTCATCTCTTCTGGGAGTGAGGAGTCTGGTGCCGCATCCATGGCCGCAGCTGCCGAGGGAAGGTTCAAGAGACGGAGGTTGGAGGTGGACTCCTCAGCAGCAGTAGGGGCAGCTGAGCCCCCACAGGGGCCTATGGAGGAAGATGGCACAGAGTCATCCAGGTTGGTGGGGTGTTCGGTTGAGGAGGAGGCCGTGGAAGGCCCATGCACGGGGCCTGGAGGGGGGATTCCACTGGTGCTAGTGGTGCAGTCCAGGGGCAGGGACAGGAGGCAGCACAGGCCGCTGCGGAGGTGCCTGTGTGTAATCCTGTCCCCGATCCTGTGACTGCATCATCCCACACCAGCAGGGATGCCTTCGTCCAGACCCGTTTTCAGGGAGGGGATGCGCAAACAACAACAGGCCTTCCTCTCCCTGCGGACGTTGCAATCTCTGAACGTGTTGAGCCTGTCCTAGCTGGCATGGCGCTGCGCCAACGTGGTGTTCAGGGTGACATGCAGGGTTCTCGTGAGGACAATGCACGTCATTTGGAATACCTCATTGACCGCGTTACCCTACTAGGACAGGTCACCGGCTCTGTGTTCATCCGTGTGCTGGATCTTCTTGCGACCCCCTCCTCAACTGAACCCCCTATGCACCAGGCATCCTCTGTGCATAGGGGAGGACCTGCAGGCATCAACAGGCAGGGCACGTGCACGGCAGCAGCAGGCTCAGAGTGGGAGCGATCATGGTGTTAGGCAGAAACCTGTGAAGTTCCCTCTGGGACCACTGCAAAAGATTTAAGACTACAGGTGTTTGGCAGTAACCCACTTGGTAGCAGTCTGTACCACACAGATTCACTTGGTAGCTGTGGCTGAGCAGTCAGACTTCCCTCAAGAAGACTTAGGCAGTATACAGAGTATTCACAGTAGGTCAAAAGAACACAGTAGAACAAGCAAACACTGACCAGAGCTTGGTGTAAAAGAGATATAATTATTTATTTAAAACCACATCTAATAAAACACACAGGCACTCATTTTAAGCAGTTCAAAAACACAGTCACTAAAAGATAGACACTCCCTTAAAAGAATATTAGACAAGTCTTAAGTAGCGCCCCACTTATTTTCAGACAGCTGTGAGCGCTTAACGCAGATGGCACTCTAATAATTTGGTTTTAAAAGGGAGAGAAAGGCAGAGTATAAATTGAAACAGATCCCAACACTTTCCCAAGAACACAGCAAGAGAGGAAGGCAGAATCAAACCGTGAAGTTAGAGTTCAGAAAGCCGGATCCACTTTAAGAGGATCAGAACGAAATGTGTCCAAGGTCACACGGTTGAAAAGTGCACAAAAGTCTCGAAAAGGTTCAGAAACAGTTGGACCAAAAGAAAGGGACCAGTTAGATGGTCAAGGTGGCCAGCCCAGTCCAGAAGGTTAAGGGATTATTATTACCTTGTAGCAATCTTTAGAAAGGGAGGCCTGGCGGACATGGTACCTTAAAGTGGTGAGAATACTCCAGCGGGGGCAGTTGTTCCTGGCAGCGGATGTAAATCAGTGCTTCGTCCGGGGGAAGAGAGGATCTCGTCGGGGAGGAAGACAGGAGTCCGTTGCACTGCCAGGGAAGAAACCATCCGCGGAGTTCTCAGTTAAAAGGAGCAGTCCTTTTATTCGCGGTCCAGTGGTAAGTGGCTATCCGGTTGCCGGGGTGCTTGGCACGGGCAATTCGACCACAAGACGTCTTGGGATGCGAGGAAAAGAAGGTAAACTGGTTGTGCCCACCAGTCAGGGGAAGAAGACACTCCAGCCGGGAGATCTTCTCTGTCGTCAGGAAGTGGTGAGTCGGTTCCGCAGGGCTCCACCGGTGGTGTCGTCGTAGCAGGTTGGCTCAGCTTCTCCCTCGTCTGATTCTCAGGTCCTGTGGCGACTTCTGAAGTTCCAGTCCCCAAAGCCCTGCTTTTATGCAGCACACCCCCATTCACTCAGCCTAGCTGTCAATCAAACATGCTAAGTGGTGAGCCGGCCGGCTCGCCACTTGGGCCAATCACACAAGAGTGCGACTTGAGTTACCAAGGTAACTCAGTCCAGGGTGCCTAAACCCCTTCCCACACCCCCTGTGGTACCCAAACAGAGTGGCACCACTTTTGGAGGCTTCTGTGGAGAAGCCCGCCAAAAGTGGAACAAAGGGCTCGACTTGGGTTGGCTCACAGAAGAGAACACAAACGCCATTTTAGAATCGAGGCCAGTACGTCCACAATATGATGGTTTGTACTGGTTTCTGTTCATAATTTGGGACTAGTAAAGCCAATGGTGACTTGACATGCCCTGGGAGAGAGTAGTCAGTCCCAGGGTATGGAGTCTATGGTGGGGTGTCACTATGACACCCCTGTGTCACTGCACGGAGGGTGCTGTGTAACACACATAGTAAAAACACATGAGACCCTGTGGAGTAAAGGACCCCATAGCCCATAAAACACATTAACAGTCAAAGGAACACCATAAATCATGTCCAAGAGTGGGAGAAAAAGAGTCTCACTCTTGACAGGGGAAAAAAACAATCTCCAGAAATCCAGCAAAGCTGCTGGGGGACTCACTAGGTTAGGAAATTCAGCCTAAACAGAGAATTCTCCCTAACACATGGCTCGGGGCCATCAACATCACAGGGGCAGGCATCGGCCCTAGGGCAGGAGGACCCAGAATTGGGAGTGTCTTCCATGTGGCAATAGTTGGGCCAGCAGATAGATGCGGAGCGGCGGAGGAGGCACGGCTCATAATGTTCTGGGCGGAGAACTCCATGCGCCGGGCATTGAGGTGGGCTGAGTGCCTCGAGGCAACTCGCAGGGAGTTGGAGGAGGCCATGGCTGCATCCCTGCGAGACCTCGAGGCCAGGGAACAGGCCTGCCTCTAGGACGTTGAAGTGGAGTTCGATGATGCCCTGGCCCGGGACATCAATGAGTGAGCCGTCGGACTAGCCCACCGCCTTTGTAAATAGTTGTGTAGGTGTAGGTTTCCTTTCTTTTTTTTTTCCTTTCGGGCGCATGGACTATGCCCCGCCTTTTTGTAAATAGTTATTTATTAGGTAGGTTTTTGTCAGGTTTCCTTTGGATTGTTGGGTTTATGGACCCTTGATTTTTAAATTGTATATAGTTATGTAACGGATTTGACTTTTGTATTTTTTTTACCATGGCGGAATGGTTTGCTTATTTTTCGAACTTTGGATTTTGTTTTATGGACGGATGCTTTGGAGCCATTTTACTTTAGATTTTATTGATTTCAGCATTCATTTTTTCCCCTTTATTTCGGACATCCATTTATTATTTATTTTCTTGTGTGATTTTGTTTCATTCATTTTGCTTTGTATATAATACATTTTTTTTAAACTTTATTTGTGTGGTCTTCTCTCATTGGTTTTGTGCATGTCACAATGTGGGTTTCGTCATTCATGTGTCGCCATTGTGTGGGTCTGACAGACATGTATTCATGGGCATACTGGTTATTTGGGATCGATCATGACATGAGGATTTCAATGTGGAGTGGATGGAATGCTTGGTTGGGTGTTTGGACTGGGTTGGCGTGGGGTGGGATTTGGGTGTCCATAAGGGCCATGGGTCTGGATTGTGATGACGTGTTGGGTGGGGATATGAGTCAGGGCCTGCTGGCAGGTGCCCGTCACTGTGGGTGGGGGACATGAGTCGGGGCCTGCTTGCAGGTGCCCGTCACTGGGGATGGGGGACATGAGTCGGGGGCTGCTTGCAGGTGACCGTTACTCGGGTTGGGGTGGGGGACATGAGTCGGGGCCTGTTTGCAGGTGCCCGTCACTGGGGTTGGGGTGGAGGACATGAGTTGGGGCCTGCTAGCAGGTGCCCGTCACTGGGGGTGGGGTTGAGCACATGAGTCGGGGCCTGCTTCCAGGTGCCCGTCACAGGGGGTGGGGGACATGAGTCGGGGATCCCAAGTGCATGGTGCCATGTGGCCTGCCTGCGGGGCATGGTATGGGGTGATGGGCTGCTTGTGGGGCATGGTCTGGGGTGATGGGCTGCCTGCGGGGCATGGCCAGGGGTGTGGGATGGTCCCCTGTGGTGTGGGCTGCCTGCAGGGCATGGGGAGGGGGTGGCACACCCAGGAGGGCCCACACTGCCAAATCGCATGTACAAGTCCCCACGCACCCCCGGAATACACGTACCCCGCTTGTGCCAGCGAAATCGCATGTAAAACTCCCCAAGCACCCCTGGAATACGCGTACCCCGCTCGCGCCAGGCCTATCGCGTGTAAATTCCCTGCACACCTCCGGAATACACGTACCCCGCTCGCACCAGGCCTATCGCGTGTGAAACTCCACATGCACCCCCGGAATATGCGTACCCCGCTCGTGCCAGACCTATCACGTGTAAAAGTCCCTGCAAACCCCCGGAATACACGGACCCTGCTCGCGCTAGGTCTATCTAGTGTGAAACTCCATGTGAACCCCAGGAATACACGTACCCCGCTTGCGCCAGGCCAATGGTGTGTAAATATATATATATATAGTTCACATGTTAAAAACATGTGTATGGCAATTGCTCCCATGTAAAGTCTTCAAACAAATAGCATGTTGGGGTGCATGCAGATCACTGTATCGCAGTCGCTTCAGCTACATCTGCGTTAGCAAATCTGCCTAGATTCTGTGAAGTACCTCCAATTCAACTGTGATACTTTCTAGAAAAGTCCGGAAATGTATTGTGTTTACACTCAGGACTTTCTCCAAAATAAACTTTTAAAAAAGAGGATACTTTTTCAAATATAAAAATTCAGTTTTGCAGTATACATTAAAGAACATTGTCATTAATGTCTTATGTATATGTGGCCAAATAAGGACACACACACACATTTTAAATGAAGTATTTCAATGACAATTTAGAGATAATTAGTATACTACTAACTAAATTTCAAGTTATCACAAAAAAGATAATTCACTTTCCATCCTGGGCCCCTAGTGTTGTCTTCATTCCAGGTGAACAACCAATTTAACTGGTAGTTCAGATTGGATGGCAAAATGTCTATTTTACATGGCCACTTGAGCTGCAACAGCTTGAGGAACATTGTATGGTTTAACCACCAGTTTGTGGAGTTCCTGAGGTACTTCAAAATTGCAGTTTGCCATTTCGTTGACAATTTCAGGAGAGCATTCTGCAGTTATATACAAACCCCTGTGTACATGAAAGTATTACAAATGTGGAGAATTTAAGAAAGAAAAAATATTGAAAGTATGTGTTGGAGAATGTTGTCATTAACCTCTAAAAATAAGGACACATACAGATTTTTGAAGTATTGAAATGACATTTCTATGATAGTATATCTTGTAGTTAATATTCATGTATTTAAATGAAGGATTGATTTTACTGTCTATGTATTATTTTAAATAATAGTATGATTATACATTAAAAAAGTGTTACACTCAAAATAACTGTACAATGTTGGCAGGGCTATATTCTTTTTTTTGTAAAACTGATGACTTAGTTAGGTTACATGTCTCAGTTTCCTTGTTAAGGTTCCATAAACTACTCAGAAAATGTTGTATGTATTAAAAAAAGGTAGTTTGTACAGGCATGAAAGATTGGCTTTGTGTATAGTTGTATACTGTTTTTATTGTACATATTCTCTGTAAATGAAATGTTTCATTGATAAAGTGGGACATTAAGTAGTAGAACCCTTTTTGAAAGGTTTGTCTACAAAATTGACTTTGGCAGGTGAACGAGCCAATGAAATTGCTGCAAACCCATCCGGAATCTGCTGAAGCAGGACCAGGTTCACAGTAACACAGTAGTGCAGCCTCCCTACCTCTGCAGCATTGTTGTCCTTCCTTTACTGACTAGGATGCTAATGCCAATAATTACACATTGATCCAGAAACAGCATCAGGAACTGTACTTAGGGTCCTACCTGTGCTTGGGCCTTTAATTTGTGACCCATCTTGTTAATGGCTGATGTAGCCATATAAGTGGATTTATTGCAAAATGAACATCCTCAGAGGGTGTGGGATCCAGTGAGGTTCCTGCAAACTCAGACCAAATCTAAATTGTGTGTAAATATTCTTTAAGTAGGGAAAACCCTGTTAGAAAATGGATGTATTAGCAGTAAGTTATGTATATAGTAGTGATGTTTTTGTTAGGAAATGTTGTAGAATGAAATCATGAGTATTAATAATATTGTTTTAGATTATTAGTATCGTAAACATAGAAAACAGTTTAGATATTAAAGTTTGAATTAACCACAGATTTCAACATAGGGCTGGAAAAAACGATGAAACCATAGAGACCGCCTTTGGCAGGAAACTGTACTAGACATATATTAAATAATCTCCATGAGGATAACCTCACATACGCTGCCCCTGAGTCCCTGTTCAATGATGCTTGCTATTCCTCTACATGCTTACCTCCTCAGGCACCCGCAGTAGTGACTGATAAACTAGATTCCTCACAGATATCATACTCTATAGCCCCTGAAAACCTGGCTGAGACAGTCTCAGATTCAGCATCTCCGGAGCCTTAAAACTGTTCTACCACACACTCTCTAGAAACACCCGCTCCCTTGTCAAACATGGGATGGAGGAGGAGGACTACCTCAACACCTCTGACATTGATGTGACAGGTATTACAGATACTTGGCTGAACAACACAGCCAATATTGCAGCTTTCATCTCTACCCCACAGATGTTCAACATCCTATGGACTGACCGTATGGATCGAAGGGGGGGTGGTGTTGCACTGCTCATCAGAAAAACTCTTGACTGCCATATAGTTGCACATTCTGGTATAGAAGGCTGTGAGAGCCTCCTTGCTAAAATAAAAACGAGTTCTAAAACGTCTGTTGCTATTATGATCATCTATAGACCAGGATTTACCTCTATTTGAGGAGCAGTTCCTGGCTCTCATTAATATCATCACTAAACCTAAATCCACCATTGTCATCCTCAGTGACTTCAATTACTGGGCAGAGAACGAGAAACATAAACCTGAAAAATCCTTACTTACAGCACTGGGTTCCATTGACTATATCCAGTGGGTTGAAGAACCTACTCACCAAAAAGGTCACATTATTGACTGGGTCATTACACATCAGCTGGAGGTCCTCACCCCGGTTTGCTCACCCCGTCCATGGTCTGATCATCAGTTGGTTAGCTTCACAATCTGTCTCCCTGAGGCACTTATCCACCTGGATATAAAACCTAGGACTTCTAAAAAATCTCGGAACTTCCGGAATGTCTTAGCTGCTAAATTTGTAGCAATGATTAAACTTAACCTGCCCCATCATGGCTCATTCGGGAATATTAGTACTCTGGTTGCTCATGAGCAGCCATTGCCAAAGTAATTAAGATGTTATCTCCGGAAACAGATAAAGTTATCAAACCCGAGACATTGAAAAACACCTGGTTCAATAAAACAGTGCTTGCACCCAGACTAGAAAAAAGAACATGTGAAAGAGAATGGCCCAAAAATCACACCCCTGAATCTCATTCTAAATATAGAAATGCAGTTAACAACTATAAAAAAGTGATTATCTAGGAAAAAGCTATACACTTCAATTTGAGAATTTGTAACGCCAAATCAAGATCTTGTGAACTATTCAAAGTGCTGAAAGAAGTGCAAGGGAAAGCAGCCTTCATCATGTCATCAAGCAGGACTCAACATAGTGTCAATAGGTCCAAGATGAATTTTCCAACAAAATTCTTGGCCATAAAAAGACCATCCAAATGAAACAACACCTCCCCCTGCAAAACAATGCCGTTTCAGATACTCCCCCTACTGATGCACTGAGATCTGAGTTTAATTTTAAACAGTGCTCACAAACAGAGATCCTTAACATAATGAATAATCTTAAAGCCACTCCCTGTAGGGGTGATATTTGTCCAGCCAGTATCATTAAGGAATCTATGTCATTTCTAATTCCATGGATCACAAGGATGGTCAATCTATCGTTCTTGGAGGGGGTGGTCCCTTCCTCAAAGAAGTCTGGATAACTCCCCCTTTGTAGAAGAGCTCGCTTGACCCCTTCATAGCCAGAAACTACTGATTACGAATGTCCCAATTCTTCTGAAGATCTTGGAAAAAGTAGACTACCTCCAATTCCAGGAATTTGTGGAGCATAACAACATCCTGGGCCTGTACCAGTCTGGTTTTTGGGCACTACATGGGACTGATACAACTTTGCTGGACCCGATTGCCGGCATTATGGATAAAGGCCATTCGGCCCTGTTGATGTTCCTGGACCTCTCAGCTACCTTTGACCTTGTTGACCATTTCATCCTCATCGACAGGTTCACTAGCCTGGTTAGCTGCTCTCGAAAGACAACTGACTGGATTATATCTTTTCTTGGTCCCTGAGTGACAAGAGTGGCAGTGGAGGATGTTCAATCAGGTCCAGACATTATTAATGCCGGAGTGCCACAGGGCTCCTGCATTTCTCCATCTTTTTTTCTATTTATATAAGACCACTCCTTGACCTGCTTGACCACCTTGCTGTCCGTTACACCAACTATGCTGATGACACCTGGGTGGTTTTTGAACTATCCGGGAACTTCATACAAGATTCTGAAGCCCTCAATGGAGTTACCCGTGAAATTCAGTCATGGATGATAACCAATTCATTGGCTCTTAATGACACGAAGACAGAGCTTCTCATTGTGGCCACTGCCCAACTTCTGAATAAACTTGACACCACCTATAAAAGCTTTAATATTGCTGACAGTCCCATTCTGTTGTCCACTAGCGTCAAAACACTTGGGGGCTGATTCATGGAATTATTTGCGTCGAATACGGGTATTTGTGTGCCATTCTGCCCACAAATCCCTGTTTAACAAATGGGGATTTGCAGGCAGAATGGCGCACAAATACCCGTTTTTCGGCACAAATAATTCCATGAATCATCTCCTTGGTGTCTATTTGGATTCAGAGCTAATTGTGAAAACCCATGTATCCCACGTCCAAGCTGTTTGTGGGTATGTGGTAAAACTCCTCAATCAAATTAGCCCTTACATTTCCCTTCAAAGTAGATCTATAATTGCCTCACCCTTGATTAATTTGAAGCTCGATTACTGCAACAGCCTCCTGTCGAGGACTACCAAGGCTAATATTCAATCACTACAACTCACCCAGAACAGTGCAGTTTGCGTTGTCTTTGGCTTACGCAAACAGGATCATGTATATGACTCCAGAAAAGCACTGCACTGGCTACCTGTTGTACATCGAATCTCACACAAGATCCTGTATCTGGCATATAAATGCTGGTCCTCTACTTGACGAAACAGCTGCTTGCTGACCATCCTGTTAGTCCTTTGTGCTCTGGTGACTATCATAACTCAAACAGCCCCGATTCAAGCGGACAGATTTTTGGTGGCTATAGCCTGCCAGTATGGGCACCCAGAGAATGGAATGCACTACCACTCACAATAAGGACTACCTACTCTCTGACAGGCTTTAAGAAAGATGTTAAAACACACCTGTTCAGTATAATAACTCGCTAATTTCTTTCTCTGACTTTCTTTCGCACTCAGTTTGTATGTCTGCCTGTCTGTCCCCTTTTTGTGTGCGCTTAGGTCCAGGGGCATGTGGCGCTTTACAAGAAATAAAATAAATAGATAAATACATTTAAGTAATGTGAGTAAAGTTTTTTCTCTCCAACAAGAGTTTTTTCCCTCTACAATAACATGATTAATAGTCACAACCCTAATTGGCTGAGTATGAAGAATACATAAAGGAGCTGATTCATGGAATTTGTGTGCCAAAAAACAGGGATTTTTTCGCCATTCTGCCCGCAAATCCCTGTTTAACATATGGGGATTTGTGGGCAGAATGGTGCACAAATCTCCATTTTTCGGCGCACACATTCCATGAATCAGCCCCTTAGTATTCATGCAGTACTATACGGAATACAAAACACAAAACAACTTTACTACTGTTTTTTATACTTCCATTATAACATATCTCCATTTTCCTTGATGGATTTGTTGGTGAGTAAGCTGAGAAAATGGAGAAAGAAATGAAGAGGTTAGGTAAGAAATATTACAAAATATAGTTCAACATCAACTATAACACATAACATACCTACCTCTTCACTACATGAAGCAATCAGATATATACAAGATCCAGTATAACACATAACACACCTCCCTCTTCACTGCACCTAACACAAACACATAACACCTCTCTCCTCACACCAGAAGGACATAACCCCTATCATGAGGGTGGGCTCTTCATCTCATGACTTCATGACTGGTCTCAAAGCAATTTTACTTTTATTCCACGTCCGTCCATCCTCCAACACCACTGGATCATTCATCACTTTACTCACCGTCAGGGGACCTGCAAACAGGCTCTCACCCTTGACCAGTCCACTGGGACTATGTACCCAAACACCATCATCTGCTTCCAGTTTAGTGAGCCGAGCTCTATGCCTGTCATCATAAACTTTATCATCCCCACATTCCTTGGCCTGCCACCTTTCTCTCAGAGCTGCCTTATTCCATTCTGGATTTAGGTTGTTTGCCCATAACGGTAAAGTTCATGACTGGAAAAGACTGTAGCTAACTTGACCGTTACGGTCAAAACCCCCAAAGTAAATGCCTCCCCAAACATACCCCACAAATACCCCCCTTACTTACATTTTGCTTTTGGTGGCACATCTAATTGTGTGCCACTGTATGATTCTTTCCTTTATTGTTGTGTTCTTTTTGTTTTTTTAAAACTTTATTCCCCTATGCCGGGGACAGCCCTGCAACCCCAAATCCGAACATGCGGAGGGGAGGGAGAGGAGGGAAGGGAAGGAGGGAAACCCAAGCAACCCCTGCACCCCATTTTCAGTATTTCCGGATTCTCAATGGAAACAAATGAATACAGTCTGTTTCAGCATTTCCTCCCATTCGATAAAACATATCCTGCCGAACCATGGAGGAAACCCAGATGAAGCAGCTTCTTAACACCTCAAAGGGAACCAGGCCCATTTTAGTGTGAGGTGCTAATGTTTAGGCAAATACCAATTTCTCAATACACTCCTCCCATCACTTGCCAGCACTGACAGCCATACGTGTACCCTGCATCATGGTCCTATTGTACCGTTCCACAATATCATTAGTGGAGGTCTCTAAAAGTGCTGTTTTGTGGTTTTCAACTCCTATGTTCTGGAGAAATGTTCTCATAATCATGAATGTAAACTGAACACCGTTATCTGTCAAATCCTTTCGGGAAAACCTTTCCTCTGAAATATTCCATCCAAAAAGTTCACCACCGCTTTGGAATCTGCTTCCTGAACACACTTGTCCTCCACCCATTTTGAGTAAAGGTCCCCTAATACCAAAACGTACTTGTTAATACCACTTTCGACCATATGGGTCCTAGACTGTGTAGCGCAACATATTCCCATGGTAAGGTGGGAAAGTCAAGCGGTTTGAGGGGTTCAATATGTGTTTTCAGGACCTTGTCAGAAGCTGCACAATCACTGCATTCTTTAACCAAATCTTCCACCTCAGTATCTTGCCCTTGGCCACCAATAATCAGCTCTTAGTCAACCCATGGTCTTTGAGATCTTTAGATGGCCGCTATGAGCCAATTCCAACAATTTTGCACACACCCCCATGAGAGTCACTACGCGTCCAGCACGTAAAATATGTCCGCCTTTGTCATTTAATTCATGCCTGACTGTGTGGAAGGCTCCTAATACCAAATCACTTGACCACCCTGACCAGTCATGGCAAACAAACTCCCTTACTCTGATCAATTCCTGATCTTCACTGTTAGCCTTCTCCCACATATCCTGTGCAATGGGGTCCTCACACACCAAAAATATATCTTGAACAGGTTCTTCAACACCTTTCTCAACACGAGATGACAGATTTCTGGATAAGAAATCTGCAATGACATTGTCCTTGCCTGACACAAATTCAGAAACAAAACCATGTCCTTGTAGGGGTGTAACCCAGTTGACTATGCGTTGTGACACCACAACCAAACCTTTCAAAAAGAAAACTGACACCAAGGGTTTGTGATCAGTCAAAATGGTGAATTTTGGAAGAGTGTTTTCAACTTTCTTATGGCCCACAGGATTGACAGTGCCTCCTTCTCTATGACTGAGTACCCAAGTTCCGCTCCTTTAAGAACTCTATAAGCACACGCTACTACCCTCTCAATGTATTCTCCTGCTGCATGAGAACAGCACCAAACTCTGTTCCACTGGCATCAGTCATGACAAACTTGTCTTTTGTAGTGTCAAAAGAGGCTAGGACCACGGCATGCAAAAAGGAATGTTTGATTTAAAAACATTCCTGCTCACATTCAAGAGGTCAATCAAACTCCCCATCCTTTTTGTATAATGTCCTAATGCCCCTGCATCTGTCCGCAAAACGTCTTATAATTTTGGGGTAATATTCCACAACACCAAGAACTGATAGTACTTCTTGATTGTCTTTTGGCAGTTCGATTTTCAGGATCGAGTTAACAAGGCTCTCTCTGGGCACAATTCCTTCAGCAGACAGTTTATGATAGTCAATTTCAGAGACCCTAAAGCAACAGTTACTTTTTTGCAACATTATTGCATTATTCAATTTGTTCAACACAACTATCAATTTTGTGTCATGATCCTCCTCCGAAGTTCCCATGACAAGAATATTGTTCTGATAAAAGAACACACCTCTAGAGACCCACAAGAGAAGGCCTCAAACTAACATTAGCAAACTTGTTTTGCCACATTTCCCTATTGATGATGGTGTAATCGAAGCCAGAGTCCATACACATTCTAACTCCCACACCATTAATGAATACTATAGAATGCAGTTTCTTACCTACACCTTTAGTTGATCCCACCTCAGAGACTCACACCACACACTTTAGTATCAGAACCAGCATCTTCCACATAGTCATCCTCAGAGACATCCAAGAACACTTTGACAACTTTTCGATTGTTATTTTGACCACATTTTGTGAAGTGTCCCCTTCTGCCACACTGGCTGCACAGGGCGTTATGTAATGGGCAGTCGGGATTGTTGGCAAAGTGAGAGAGACTCATACAGCTGAAACACTTTTTAGGACTAGAAATAACCCTAGATCTCTTGTGTACCCTTTTGCAGTCCACCAGATTTACATGTTCATCCTTCTTGGAGTCCTGTCTCCCCAAAACCAACTTCTTGGTTTTCGGTGGATTTATTGCATTAAGAGAGTCCTTACTATCTCTGCAATCAAGTTCTTTCACCCATGCAAGCATGTGTTCCAGATTTTTAGCAATTTCCAGAACATTGTCAAGACTTAGATCACCTCTCGCCTATATTTCTTCCCTTATCTTGTTGTCCTTTACCTTTAACATGACCGGACCCCTTAATCATTCATCATAAGATTGTCCAAAATTACATTTATTCACCAGCTCTCTAAAGGCCGTAATAAAGTTCTCAATAAATTCATGAATAGCATGTTCTCTAATGCAGAAGTGGTAGTGCTGCAATATAATGCTTACTTTCTTTTCATAGTGGTTGTCCATTTTTTTTAAAATGACTTCATATGGATTGGGAGTTTCTTCACCCTCACCAGCACCAAGGGCAGATTTGGTGAGACCAGGAAGACATTTCAAAATGCGTCTTCCTTCTTGGCCGAGACAGTGCATTAGAAGCACCCTGCGGTGTTGAATGTTCAAATTAGATCCTTGAATGGCTGTGATATAGTCCTGAAATTATTCCCTCCAAATGTCCCAAGGGACAGCAAGGTTTCTCAGGGGGAAGAAAATATGGGGGCAATTGACTCATACTGAAGTGAAAGAATATCAGGATCCTTAGACAAGCAGAAAAGGTGATACAAAGGAGCTTACCATTTGAACAGTCAAATGCCAGCAGGAGGTAGCAGGTGAATAGTCTGTGCTTCCATTATAGAGCCCCTTGTGTATAAAATAGCACTGATTGCTGTGAAACCACCAGACGCAATAACACAGCAGTTGTAAGCGAAGGCTGACTCCCGAAAGGTTAGGTTGGGTTGCGTGAGTCCTTTCCTCAAATTAGGACCTTGGAGGAACCATGTCTGTAGGACACTGACGCAGGGATCAAGAGTCATTGGGAAAATGTGGCAGACAAGAAGCGCACAGAAAATAGACACTCCTCAGACAGTCGCAGAGCTTCCTGCGAGCAGGAGGGGTGTATGTGCGACACAGCACCGTTCCACCATGGTGAAATATATATATATATATATAAGAGGCAATCAAATATATGCAAGATTAAGTATAACACATAACAATGTTAAGTTGAAAATTTTACGCAACAAAACCCCTTAAATTCAGCTAAAGCCACCTCAACTTCGTTCTCCCTATTGCATTGCCTATGACCACAATGACTGATGACATCACTCAGTGATACACTGAAGCAAGGAAATACATAAGTCAAGAAACAATATGCAGCCAACATTACCATGACTACACAAATCATTTTCACTCACCCCCACTGCGTACAAATGACAAACATACACTTAATCAAGGAAATAGATAGTTTAAGCAACAATATGCATTCAACATTATTATAACCACACACAACATAAACACTCACCAAAATGAAATAAGTTAAGTAGATCACAGCCATAAGCCCACACAGCATACACGGCCACCCCCAGTGGCTACGCATTACAAACATTCACTTAAAAAAGGAAATACATAATTTAAACAACAATATGTAGACAACATTATCATAACCATGCACACCATACACACTCACCAAAATGAAAAAAGTAAAAAATACATGCCACCCATATGGACAGCAGCCATAACCACATCCAACAAACACACTCACCCCACTCTGTATGCATACAAACATACACTCAAGCAAGGAAATATTAAATTCAAGCTACAATATGCAGTCAATATTACCATGACTACGCACAACATATGCACTAACCCCCATTACGTACACGTGACAAACACAAACTTAAACAGGTGGATTCCACACATACACACTCACCCCATTATCATGAACACGCATAACAGACGCTCACCACATTATGATGATCAAACACACCATACTCACCCACCCCATAGCATACACACTCACCACATTACCATGATCACACACAACATACACACTCACACCATAACATACACACTCACCCCAATATCATGACAGCACACAGCATACACCCTTACCCCGTGCATACAAATTACAAACATATTGTGATGAAGCTTATGATGTCATCACTCCTTTCCCTGAAGTAGCCTCTCCTCATGTGGCCAGGGGATGGCAGACTCTACCTGATTCTGACCCTGTGGGCGTGTATTTGCGGGAGGACCACATGGGGGGAGGTGACCCTCAGGGGAATGACATGACATCATCAGGTGAGACATGGTCTCCCCTTTTCTCTTTTAGGGATTTTACCTCCATTCCTCATGCCTTGATGGCATACTGCCATAATCCTCTTCGACAACTTGCCAAGCCCACTGACAGTACTCTTCAATACCAGTTAACAAACAAGTGAAAATAACTGAGACAAGGAAGAGGCAAGGAGCAATGATAATTACTCCCAATGAGAACCAACACCAGCAGTCTAGTAGCTGGAAGAATCTAACTGGCCCGACACATTTTAAAACCATTCCAGGAAGAGAATTATGGAGTTCGTCTTCTTCTTCATCATGGTGCAGATCTAGGACGCTTTGAGAATGGGAGATCAACCTGCTAGACGCTGCCGGGGAACCCAAGCTGTCACGTTGGCAGGCAAGTGGAGAAACCAGGAGTGTGGCGATAGACGGAAATGCAGAAGACGGGGTGGCAAGATGGAGCAAGAAGGCAGCTCGGTGAGCGACAGGCTCAGGGAAGCTCTGCAGAGGCTGTGGCAAAGCAGGAGGAAGGGAGCTGGGATGCGGACCGAGTACAGAACACCTGCCGGAGATGCCTCAAGGGTCAGATAGAGCTGTGAGAGTGAGAGAAGCACACAATTTGGTGGTGGGAATGGTGAGAGACTGCAGGAAAAGAACTGGTGAGCCCAGGGTAAGGGTTGGGACACCAACACACTATCTGGCAAAGTATCAGAAGCCCTAGACAGTGGGACTGGGGTCTGGGACCCACAGTACGAACTTGGGGAAGACCAAAAAGGGAAAACAGAGGGACATTGTGTATTAAGACCTTGCAGGGGAGTATATCAGGTATTTATGTGTATCAAAGTGAATGAACATGTCAAGAGAACTGGGCACACACTGTGTAAAGAAACTGCATGTGAGAAATCCTGACAAGAGAACATATCAGGCACCCTTTTAGTTTGGAACTCACACTCATGAGTTTGAATTGAAAGTCCTGGCAGAAGAGTATACCAGGCAAAGCCAAGTGTGCAAAGTGAACTTCATAAGAACGTCCTGGAAGGAGAGTATATCAGGCAAAGCCAAGTGTGTGAAGTGAACTACAAAAAAGGGCCTGCAGGAGTGTATACCAGGCAGTATACCAGGCAAAGTGTGGGGAATGAACTGCATAAGAAAATCCCAAGGAAGCTCATGCCCTTAGGATTTTGAAATGCATTGAATGTGGAAGAGAACCTGGCAGGGGAGTGTACCGGGTGTTCTGGACATTAGGACCCACACTCAACTTGTGGTCTTGTGAAGAGAAAATCCTATGGAATGCACATGCCCTTAGGATTGAGGTAGAAAGAAACCTGGGGTAGGAGTCATATCCCAGGGAGTGGATTGCAACACTAAGAGGAGGGAGCTATCCTCTTGGTCTAGAAAGGCCTTGATTTTTTTAAACTTTTGTTTTGGAGTGTCGTTCCCTGGAACAGTGAATATTAAACAGTTGAGACTTTTGTTGGATTTATACCTTTTTGTTGGATTTGAACATGTTGTGCACTTTTAAGGTCAAAGACAATATCCTTTACACCTTTACACCTAGAATGTGAGGACTAGGATAGGAGTTCATGCACAAGAAATGTTTGCTTTGGACATATTGACAGAGAACAGACCCTTAGTTTTGGTTGAGGTAGGAAAATACCTCCTAGATTTGGGATAGTGAGGCATTTTCCAACCCCTTTATTATTTAATAAAAGTCTGTGAACAAAAACATGAGTCCTCTGTGTCCGCGTCTCATTTCTGGCTCCTCACAGTGCATAATCTACATACTCTAAATCTTCCTGCCTCTACTCTTCTACCTTTACAACATATCCAGAACAGGACTGCGAGACCTGTCCTTGGCCTCAAGCCCATGGATCATATCTCTCCAGCTCTGAAATCTCTTCACTGGCTCCCGTGGCTGCACGGATCAAGTTCAAGACCCTCTGCATCGCCCAAAAGGATTTATGGGGCCTGGGACCGCTCTACATCCAACTTTCTCTTCTGAAACATATTCCTTCTCGGGCTCTCCAACTCTCTGAGGGCCAGACGTTTCTCCAAGCAGAGAGTTGGGGACACAAGTTGGTGCATGCTTACCTGCCTTCTGAGCAGGGGGACGGGCCCTGGGTCCTCCTGGTCTGAACAGGTCCAAACATGAATTGCCCTTTTCTTCATCAGCCCTTTGCTTCAGACGCCCGGGCCACATAAATGCCACATCACATCATTCACATCATATCATAACATATCATATCATATCATATCATATCATATCATATACTCTCCACTCTGTGTACATTCCTATGAGCATGGCTCCTTGGAGCTTGTGTCATAAAAGCTTGTCACAAGAGCTTGTGTCAAAAGGGTGTGTGTTGAAGGAGTGAGTGTTGTAGGTATGTGTGGTAAGAAGGTATATTGTAGGAGCAGATGTGGTTGGAAGGTATGTTGTAGAATCACCTGTTGTAAGAGCATGTGTCGTAGGAGCATGTGTTTTAGATGTATGTCACCTAAGAACGTGTGTTGTAGGAGAACACCGCATTGTATCCCACGGCAACCGCGCGTAGTGATGGATTACTTATACGGATATATAGTGATGGTTAACTACAATTTGTATTCACTACGGTAGTTACAATGGTTCAAAAAATACTTTTTTGTTTGGGGAAAAGTATTATTGTCACAATACGTATGGCATTTAATACATTGTTATATAGTAATGGTTTGTGACCCTTAAGTAGAGTTGTGGTTGCCCGATTGGTAACGGGCTTGATTTACTTGCACGAGTGAAAATACGCAGTTGCTATGGGCAACTTATAAACACACAATTTATGTATAATTTAGCCACTTTGGATGGCAACAACAAGAAACAAGAAGGTCAAGAATGACCAACATTTCAGTAATGCAACTTGAAGTGTAGAAATATTATACTTTATTTGTCCTACGTCCATTTTTTCTTTAGATTGTTATTGGGGATTTTACCCCGTTAATACTACATGGACATCAGTCATTGAACTGGTTACATCCAATTTCGGGTAAGGACACCCATCAAGTGTCAGATTGTTTTAAGGGACTATTGAACAATTTGGTTAATTTATTCAATGAAATGAAGAACAAAGATTAATAATTGGTTTTTCTTTCTTTCTTTGTTTTGTCTTTTATGTACTTTCATACACAATAATATATTATGATATGCTTGTTTTTTTTGGTACACATATGAATCCTTCCTTTTTGCCCATCCTTGTATCTCTGTCTAATTTCACTTATGCTATTATGCATATTCCTTGGGTATGATATTTGAATGCTGGAATTATGTCTTACTTGACAACGTCATTTATACAAATTGCTTTTTGATCATGATATATTGTATGTTTTATATAATTTTGGGTAGCCCGGATTTGAAAAAGGCTCAGCGGAGCCGAAACATGTTATCATTTATGGGCTCAACGTTTTTGATGAACAATAAAGCAACAATGACATAAAATTACCTTTATTTGATGGCGCAGAGTCCTGTATTTTCATTAACTTTTTACTGTGTCTGGGACGGTTAGGCTTTTTTACCGTCCTTATACAGTCGACCTGCGACATTTTGGACCGGATTTCTGATAGCTATTTAAGAAATTTCATTCAAACTCTTATTCTGTACGAATAACTTATGGGATTGTAAGGAGTCGCCTTTTCAGAGCAAAGTTCTTTAAAGCCACAGATTTTTGAAAATTTTATATGTAATGTAGTTGAAGCAGTAGTAGACTGTGAAGCCCATGAGCCTGCTTTCACAGTGCCATTTGCAGAAGATAGTTGTGAAGGAGAAAGCAACCCCTTAGAAGAAATATCCTGACAAGTTATGGAAAAGACGCTGCAGAGGTCACAAAAATAAGGACAGTTGTTGAAGCAGAAGTGGTACTTTTGTTTTGAACTTTGTCAATTCTATCCTGGAAGGAGGTTATCCAGGATTACCATTGGTGCTGTTTACTTTGTGGAGATTGGAAAGGGACCTTTCAACAAACCAGTGGATTTTTGTTTGGATAAACTTTTACTTCTTTGGAACTTTTTAAGGACTGTTTTAAGACTTTACTTTTCTTTAGGAGAAATTGTCTTTGGACATCCATGAGAATGAGATCTGCCCAGGACAAGTCAAAGTTATCCAAGTCACTGGTTATTTGGTGATCTTTTATTTATGTTGTTTATGCTTTGCTTTTAAAGTTTTGTTGTTCAGTGTATGGGCCAGTTTTGTGTATGCTAGGAGATTTCCCCTTAGATCCTAAACTAAGTAGGGAATATTAGAGTATGCTTAGTTAGGTTTTCTTTGCATTTTCTGTTTAAAATGTGCGACGTGAGGTCTGACCTGCTGGGTGCAACGGCCCCGGAAAGCAGAGTTGTCACAGAAGCACCGTTAGCAAAAGTGCCTGTACTTCTGTATGCCCACTCCCATGGAGTCATATGAGGCTCAATGGGAATGGGGACTAACATTTTCCACTGCCTGATATCCCGGGCCACTGGGACTTGTAATGTCCCAGTGGCACTGAGATATCAGGTGGCGGAAACAGTGTTTCAGTCAGGCAGTAACCTGGTAGCACCGGCGGGTTACCGCTGGACTTGTAATGACGCCCGTTATCAAAAGAGTGTGTGTTGGAAGAGTCTGTCATAGGAGCATGTGTTGTAGGAGTGTGTGAGAGGGGATATGTTGTAAGAGCACATGCTGCTGGAGCATTTGTCATAGGAGCACATGCCATAGGAGCATTTGTCTTAGGTGCACATGTTGTAGGTGCATGTCTCATAGGAGCACATGTCGTTGGACCACATGCCGCAGCAGCGAGTGTCATAGGAGCACTTGTACAAGTGTGTGTTGTAGGACCATGTGCCATAGGAGCACGTGTCGTAGGCGTACATGTCATAGCATATGTCATAGAAGCGTGGGCTATAGGAGCTTGTGTACTAAGAGCTAGTCCTAAGAGTGTCTGTCATAAGAGTATGGTTATAGGATCATGTGGCATAGGAGTGTGTGGTAAGAGGGTCTGTGTAGGAGCGCCTGTTGCAGGAGGACTTGTTTTAGGAGGATGTATCTTAAGCATGTGTCATAGGAGCGTGTTTCATTGGAGCTCTTGTTTAAGGACCATTTGTTGTAGCAGAACGTGTTGTAGGAGTGTGTGGTAAGAGGGTGTCATAGGAGCCCAGGTCAGAGTAGCTTGTCTCTTGACGGTGTGTCATAAGAGCATGTTTCATAGGAGCATGTGTGATAGGAGCATGTCTCTTGAGAATGTTTTACATAGGAGCACTCGTCATAGGCCACGTGTCATAGGATTGCATGTCATACGAGCATGTGTAGTAAGAGTGTGTTATTTTTGTAGATGTTTATTTCACACACGCATGTGAAGGCTTTTAACACAAAATGTAACTTTATGTGCTCATGAGTTGTATGCCTTGTATATGACCTTCACAGTTCGTAATTAAATTAATATAAAAACTGTAGAAAAAGGTGTATGAGTTTTACAGATCATACATTATGCAATTTGAATCCCCTGAAAATTTACATCAAGGCTAGCTGTCGCTTTCATATGAGTTTTAAGGAAATTACAATTGCATAATGTACGAACTGTAACTTATGCCTGTTTGTAGAGTTTGTGCACATAAATCACATCTGAAAACTGACATCAAAGTCAATTGTGACTTTTATGGGAGTTTTCAGAAGATGCAATGGTGTAATGTATGTACTGTGAAAGTCATCCATTCTTAGCAAAGTTCATGAAAGATGCAGTTACTGCTTGAATTAAGATGCACAAAATGTAGAAAGAGGCGTACGAGTTTTACAGTTTGTACATTACGCAATTTTAATCTCTTGAAAACTGCCTTCAAGCTTAACCCTCACTTTCGTGTGATATTTCAAGAGATTACAATTGCGTAATGTAAGAACTGTAAAACTAATATGTCTCTGTGTACAGTTTGTGCACATTAATTATATGGGAACACTGATATCAAAGCCAGCCATGACTTTTATGTGAGTTTTCAGAAGATGCAATGGTTAATCCATGAACTTTGAAACTTTCGTAGCACAGTTTGTATGAAAGATGCAGTTCGTACTTGAATTAACATACACAAACTGTGGAAAGAGGCTTAAGAGTTTTACGGGTCGTATATTACACAATTTAAATCTTATGAAAACTGACATCAAGGTCAGCCTTCACTATCATGTGACTTTTCAGGAGATTACAATTGCGTAATGTAAGAATTGTAAAACTCATACGTCTCCTCGTACAGTTCATGCACATTAATTACATCTGAAAACTGACATCAATGTCAGCCCTGATTTTTATGGTGAGTTTTCAGAAGATGCAATATTGTAATGTATGAACTGTGAAATGCATACGTTTTTAGCACAGTACGAAAAATGCACGTTCATTATGGGCTTGTCCAATATATATATATATATATATATATATATTACATGGCCACGGGAGTAGTTATGTAGTTATGGTTAAGTTGCTGTTTCCATAGGAAGAGCACTTTTTGGGCGGCTTATAACTTCGCTCTCCCTGGACGGATCCTGACCAAACTTTGCAAAAAAAGTAGTTGGGTCACTCTGAATTTTTTTGCAAAGTTTGGTGAGGATTCGTCCTGGGGGGCAAAGTTATAGGGGGGTCCCAAAACTTTCTTTTTTCCCATAGACTTTCCCATAGACTGAACGGATTTACACCAAATTTGCAGCAGGAGCGGCGGCCTGGTCCCAAAAGCGTGCTTTTGTAAATTTGGTGTAAATCTGTCCAGTAGTTTTTTTAAAAATGACTAAAATGTAAGGCAAAAAAATTTGTGATATCTGCGTTTGCTTCGCGGACGGACTTCCCTGTTCGCTCCGCGGGCAGCACCCCGATTGGCCCATGGGCTTGCTTCATGTCCACGGACATGCAACGTGTTCGCTGATTGGACGGCGAGGGGCGTGGAGCACGTCAGATTTTCTGTGGCGCCCGCCATCTTGTATTCGCAGTCGACCGCGTACAGCGCAGTGAAACATGGATAAAAAATTGTATTTAGTGCCGTGTGTTGGTGTGTAAGAGTGTTTGGGGAGGGTGGGGGAGTATGAGATAGGTTCAATGCTTTGTTTTTTTATGTGCTAGACCTTTTTGTTGCGTTTGATTTGTCCGCGGAGAACACGGCTGTTCTGACATTTTGTAAATGAACTAAATGGTGGGGTGTTTAGAGGACGGAGTATGTGTCATTTTTGTTCGCAAGGAAGGTAAAAATGAGCTATGAACACTCGGGGTGTACTCAATTGTTCGTAAATACACAAACTGGGGGTGTCCTCAGGACGCTGTCCATATTGTAATCTGTCTAGTTGAATGTGTTCTAAGAACACTCGCAGTGTCCCGAAATGGTTGCAATTACACAAAATGGGGGTGTTCTGAGAGCGTTGTTTGTATTGTTCGTTGTCAGGGTGAAAGTGTTTTAAGAGCACTCCTTTTGTCCGCTAATAGTACAATTTCCTAGGGGCGTCAACTGACTTTTTGTCCACTAAAGAAACAATAAATCCAGCTGGTGTGCGTCGACATTATGTGATAATCCTATGACTGGCGCTATTGACATGGCTGACTTGCTTTTGCGACACTAAATCATATCTCCCGCCACTGAGCCTGATATTATCAAAGCATTCATATTCCCCGCCTCTCTACGTGACGTTACAGGGTGCGTAATGAAACGTGCCCAGTCGTCTCCAGTACTACGCGACTTTACACAGAACCCGGAAGACAACACACATTATGTCACAACACAGCGCGCCACAATTCAGAATATGAAACTGTGATTTAAAAGCAAAGAGCAAGATTGTAAATGTTGTAAAGTACATTTATTTGACATCAAATGTTTAGAGAATATTCAGCAATTTGCATTTGTCTTTGTTGTCGATCCGCAAAAGTTCATGTTGAGACACGCGATGTTCCTTTGCGGTACAGAGAGTGTTAGATCAGGTTACAACTCAGTGCGCCACAATTCGGAATATGAAACTGTGGTTTAAAAGTAAACAGCAGGATTGTACATTTGGTAAAGTACATTTATTTCACATGAAATGTTTAGTGAATATTCAGCGATTTGCTATTGTCTCTGCTGTCGATCAGCAAAAGTTTATTTGGAGCCGCGCATTGTTCCTTTGCGGTAGATAGGCTGTTGGTTTATGATAAAAGCAGTAAATGGTCTCTCTGATAATCGGAAGGTTGCTCCAACAACGAGCCATTAGACCACCGTATTGGTTGGTATGTTGTTTGTAGCCGCTAGTACTGCGTAAGGGCATATTGGTCCTTGGCGATTGTCCCATAAAATGGTGAGGGTCATGAAGTTGCATATTTGGACTTGCACCTGGCAGTTGAAGACCCCATCCGCTGAAGTCTGTAAATCGTGACATAGACAAAACGGGGCCACGTACCTGTTTTAAAAAACATAAATTAGTCTCACCAGCCGATCTTCATTAAAAATCATCATTTTATTTGTTAGGGCGTGAAACTATTTGCTATCGAAGATAGTGCAACAGAGTATGTTAATAATAAAATAATAATATTTTCCCATTCATATAGCGCTAAGAACTGTGAGTTATCTAAGCGGTGCTTATTATTAACCACGGTGTGTGGTGCTCATTTATCGACCACGGAAGGATGAAAGGCTGAGTTTAGGCTTGCCGGGATTCGAACTTGCGTTAGCAAGCTGTGCACGGATGTCAAAGCGAGCGCTGTACTCGCTGTGCCACTTGATAGGCTACAGTAAAGTGGCACAGCGAGTAGAGCGCTTGACCGCCTATAGACCGGTTAAATTATTTCTATTAACCCACTCTGTGTCGTCTGCCTTTTTCAGAGCCCTCTAAACGACAGGGGATCAATTCGGCGGTGATAGTACGCGGTAGAAAACATTATGCCACTTTCAACGAACAAGTTCAACTTCAGCGGTCTTTAATGCTACGCTATTGTAATTATATTTGGTATAAAGTAATGTAAAGGGTTACTTACAGTACAATTGCAATTTCCATTGTCTACGAGTGGTGCAGTCCGAAAATACGACTTCGCGTGTGCCAACGATCTTTCGCATAGTGATATAATATGTAAAAGTGGTTTCGTTTCCGAAATTTCATCTTTATCTTCTCTTACGTTTTAGCAACACTCCTTCAAGAGAAGTCTTTCATCACAATCTCTGTCTGTCAAGGTCAAAACACAATACAACCTTATAGTCTGCTTCGTGAGCCTCTCCGGGGCCCGAGAAAAAAATGAAGCAGCTGACCTTCACTGTGAACGAGCATAAATTCTTACTTTGCAACATTCTGTGTAAAGCCATCTGTAGAAGTTGGTTTTTGCACGCCATGTTTGTATATTGTTTGCGTGATATTAAAAAAAGTTTGTTTAAAGGACGTTATGGTTCTAAGTACAGCCGAAAGACCCCTGAAAATAGCAAGTTATGGTAAGCTATGAAAAATAACTCGCGCCAACACCATGCACTGCTAAGACTAACACCCAGGTCACTGATGACATCACATGTGTATGTACTTTTCATGGAATTTGTGTACTAGGGATTTTCATTATAATGTTCCGAAAAAAGTGTCAAGGATATTGCAATAAATATCATACCGTTATTAGTGCTTTGAACGATGCATTTATATCAATAAATAGCATTGTATTATGGGATTCTATGTAGTATACTGAGCTGCTAATGGAGAAAGATAGCATTGTGTGCAGAGTACAAGATAAAAGTATAATATTTGTAATGTTAATATGTAGAATAATTAAATGATAATTGTCCTGAAATGTTGGAAAATTCACAAAATGGGGGTGTTCTGAGGACGTTATTCGTATTGTGTGATTGCTTAGCTGTATGCAATGAGGGAATGGTACAGAGAGTAAAGTGGACGCATCCGCGGACACCGCGGCTGTTCGTGGACAGGGCGTGGTAAATTCGGGTTTTTCCAGGAAATCCAACATGGAAAGAAGACTGTACGGATCAGCCAATCAGATGTCGAGGTTGTGGATTTGTGTTGAAAGAGACTGTGTGTGGTGAAGATGGCAGAAGTGGAGAAAGTCAGGGTGTTGGTGCTCGGAGATATGTTTGTGCATGGTTTACAGCAGTACGCCGAATGCAGGCATGTTGCAAAGAACTTTGATGTCAAAGGAGTGGAGGTGGTGTGGAGCACTGTGCCTGATTGCAATGTACAGGGAATTGTACAAGTTTGTGCGGATATGGCCACGATGAACAGTCCGCAAGTGGTAGTTTTGCACTATGGTGCTTTCCATTTGGGCAACGTCAGTGCCCCTACTTTGTTGGCTGTTTTGGAACACCTGGTTCAAGCCGTAGTGAAGATCCTTCTAAATGCGAAAGTAATTTTTTCTGGATTACTACCCAGGGCAATATGGGACAATAGTTCAGTTGTTTGTCCTCAGCAAAAAAATGCTAGGTGTGTCATCAACCGAGGCATGTGTGCCTTCATGCTTAGAGCTGGCATGTTCTTCTGTAACAATGAGAATATTGATGCCAGTAATGCTGTTAATTTTAAAGAAGATGGCATTTCTTTATCTTTTACCGGAAATGCCTTTTTATTTTGGAATGTAAGGGTTGCTTTGGAGAAGGTTATGTGAAGATTTTAGGAGTAAAGTAAGAAAAAAAAACAAGAAAAAAAATATAAAATAACAGGTGTCTGTCAAGCATTCTGTAAAAAAAAAAAAAAACGGCTCTTTTTAGAGCCAACTTCAAAGGGGAAATGGGGCACACTATTTAAATTTACATTCACCACGCTCAGATTTTCGATGTGTCCGCGGACATGGCGGTAGTCCGCGGACATGAAAATCACTACGAGGGGGTTAGTATGTTCTATGTTACATGTCAGGGATATTATGGTTAAGTTGTGTTACTAAAAACCTATCAAATTCAGTGAAAAAACTTTGTCAAAGGGACGTTATGGTTCCAAGTAAAACCGAAAAACCCTTGAAATTCGCCAGTTATGGTAACATAAGCAACCATAACTCGCGCCACCGTGCACTGCTAACACTAACACCCAGAACATCAAAGATGACATCACAAATGTCATTGATGACATAACTGATGACATCACATGGCTGGCTCTCCCTTTTTATCCTTTACTGACATATCAAAGCCACATAGTTTTCTACAGTAACAGTCAGGAAGTAAAAATTGAAAAGGTACTATATTTGTAGACTTGGGTTCCTGTCACATCATATATGAAACATGTACGTAGCGGAAGATACAGGCTTGAAAGAGAGGAATCCTTTCTGTGCATGAAGATAATCATTATGGTAACAGCACTTTCTCATAGTTTTATTTTTATTACTCTACCTTCCCTCTATATGCTCATATTTGTATACATTATAGTCACTCTCCATAGAGTGAATGGGAAATTTTTTTTGCTCGCGTCTACAGCCCAAACCGCTGGACAGATTTCCACCAAATTTGGACCAGGAGCAGCGGCTTGGTCCCGAAAGCGTGCTTTTGCAAATTTGGTTAAAATTCGTCCAGTAGTTTTTTTTTAAAATGACCAAAAAGTAGGTCAAAAAAAATTAGTGATATCTGTGTTCGGTTTGCGGATACACTTCCCTGTTCGCTCCGTGGAAAGTGTCCTGATTGGCCAATCGTCTTGCGCGATGTTCGCGGACATGCAAAGTGAAGCGCGTCAGATTTTTCGGTAGCGCCCGCCATATTGGATTCGCGGACGTCCCCGGACAGCGCGGTGAAACTTTGTTCAAAATGTGTATTTTTTAGAGTGTGTTGGTGTGTAGGAGTGTTTGGGGAGGGTGGGAGTGTGTGAGATAGGATGAAAGTTGTGTTTTTTATGTGTTAGACGTTCTTTTTGTGTTCGATTTGTTTGCGGACATCACGGGTGTTCTGAAATGTTCTAAATAAACTGACTAGGGGTTGTTCTAAGGAGTCAAAATGTGTCCGTTTTGTTCGCAAGCAAAGTGAAACTGTTCTAAGAACACTCACGGTGTCCGGGGAGTGTTCGTAGGTGGTGTCCTGAGGACGCTGTCCGTATTGTTCTCTGTCAAGTTGAATGTGTTCTAAGAACACGCGCGGTGTCCTGAAATGTTTGCAAATAAACAAAATGGGGGTGTTCTGAAGACGCTTCTAAGAACACTCGCAGTGTCCGGGGAGTGTTCGTAGGGGATGTCCTGAGGACGCTGTCCGTATTGTTCTTTGTCAAGTTGAATGTGTCCTAAGAACACTCGCGGTGTCCTGAAATGTTCGCAAATAAACAAGATGGTGGTGTTCGGAGGACGCTTCTAAGAACACTCCCGGTGTCCGGGGAGTGTTCGTAGGGGGTGTCCTGACGACGCTGTCCGTATTGTTCTTTGTCAAGTTGAATGTGTCCTAAGAACACTCACGGTGTCCTGAAATGTTCGCAAATAAACAAGATGGGGTGTTCTGAAGACGTTTTTGAGAACACTCGCGGTGTCCTGGAATGTTCGTAGGGGGTGTCCTGAGGACGCTGTCCGTATTGTTCTCTGTCAAGTTGAATGTGTCCTAAGAACACTCGCAGTGTCCTGAATTGTTCGCAAATAAACAAGATGGGGGTGTTCTGAAGACGTTTTTGAGAACACTCCCGGTGTCCTGGAATGTTCGTAGGGGGTGTCCTTAGGACGGTGTCCGTATTGTTCGTTGTTAAGTTGAAAGTGTTCTAAGAACTATCGCGTTGTTCTGAAATGTTCGTAGGGGGTGTCCTGAAAACGGTGTCCGTATTGTTCGCTGGCAAGCTCAAAGTGTTCTAAGAACACTCACATTGTTCGCGGACATTAAAAGTTTCCCATAGATCATAGTTGAAATGTTTGACTCTATGGATGTGATATGCTGCGGTGGTTGTTGCCAGGGCATAGAGTCTTGGGTGCATGGCCATTTGGCCATGCACCCAAGACTCTATGCCCTGGCAACAACCACCGCAGCATATCACATTCATATTTGTTTATAACTTTGGGTGAAAAACAAATGTATAAGGAACAAAGGTATTAGATACTATGGATGTGATGTGCTGCTATGGTTGTCCTTATTATTGTATACTTACTGTTTGGTCTAGTAATGGGAGTCCATGTTTTTTTTCTTCATTTCTGTGATAAAAGAAAATAGCATGTTAGTATTAGTATTTTGTAATGACTTATTACATTGTATAAGCAATATACTTTTATTTTTTTTCGACCCTCATATTTAGTAGAGTACAAATCAGAGTACTGTGCAATTTGCTCAGTTTCTGTATTTGTTGCTAAAATCATTGGGTCTGTGGGAGAAAAATAAATCCATGTTGGATTTAAAAAAAAACCTTTTTCTGTTATGCTACAGTTTATTTGTTTGTTTGTTTTCAGTGTTCACTTGTTGTTTCTGGCTAATGCTTTATACTTTGCTTTGTTGTATTTCTTTTGGAACAGTAACAGATTCTTCATTTGTTTTGATATTATAAAATTTTGGAGCAGTTAGATACCAATTGGCGTATTCTAACTGTCTATTTTTTTAATATATTGTAGTGGTTTTCATTTACCTATTTGAATATTTTTAAATTTTGGGACAGTTAGATACCAATTGGCGTATTCCAACTGTGTATTTTGTGGCCTAATTTAGTGGTATTCATTTATCTGATTAGTTGTTGTAGAATCTTTGAGCTGTTAGATAGCTTTTGGAGTATTTTAACAGTTTATATTATTTTAACACACATTTATAATTTTGGGACAGTTAGATACCAATTGGCGTATTCTAACTGTGTATTTTCTGGTCTAATTTAGTGGTATTCATTTATCTGATTAGTTGTTGTAGAATCTTTGAGCAGTTAGATAGCTTTTGGAGTATTCTAACAGTTTATATTTTTGTAACACAAATTTACTTAAAGGTTTAAATACAGTTTATTTATCAAATTTTGGTTTTAAGAACATCAAATAAGCGTTTGTAAGATTTGCTGGTAATCTCTGCTTTAGAGTAATGGTACTATCATTACATTCAAACCATCCACATTTCTTTTTTATGTATGCAGTGTAGTGCCCTGAATTGGTTGTGGCTCCTGCGTGGTAGATTATACCTATTGTTGTGAAGGTTTTCTTACCAAGTGATATTTGACCATGTGTGAATCCAGTCAGCTTGCAGTTGTTTTTGGTACCATCTGCATTGTAACGTAGAAGCATTAGTATTACGTATTTACTATGTGTTTGTATTACTAACGTGGAGCGATTATCTGAATTGCAGGTAGAGCATAATCTACCATGGTTTGCATTTTGTACAAGTTGCTGAAATGGAATGGATTCACAATTTGGTATTGATATATATATGAAGCGTTCATTGGGGATTTCTTCTTGTGTCACATTGTTGCAGAGAGTGCATGTATGTTTCCACATGTATGAAATCTAAAAGATTTCATTTATAGGTATGTTTTTGTTTTCCAGTACTTGTAGTAAGTACATTAGAAGTTCTTGTGGATCTTCCTGTGAGTTTATAGTGAATTTCACCATTCCAGCACAGTAGTCCAATTGTAGTCTTATTCTAAAAACACTATATGTGTTGTCAGGATTGTTTGCTGCATTTCTGTGAAGTACTAACATTTGCAAACACAATGGGTCTGTACTGTGTGAGTAAATGTTGTCAACAATTGGTGGTAATTGAAATAGAATATTCATTGCTACATTTGCATAGCAACTTACACCAACTATATTTGAGAATTTAAATGGTCCAGGTAGTTCTGTATCTAACTGCTTTTTTTGGAGTTTGTCTTCCTTCTTTAAAGAAGTTCCTGGTTTACTTTCTCTAATTGATTCTTTTTTGTTTGTGGTACTTGATGGAGTATTACTTTCTTTTACTCTCTTTGGAGGATTTCCAGTGACGTCCTGTTGCATTTCAGTTTGATTTAGTTTTCTTTTACAACGTTTTAGTTTTTGTGGAACAGAATATGTGTTTAGATGGGGAGTGTATAGTGAGCGAAGTCTATTATATTCTAAAATGCAAGGAATATCAGCGTTTACTTTACTTGTATCAAAGTTGATTAGAAATGGACCGTCAAGTGTACGTAAGCGTGATAGTGCTACGCAGCTCATGCCTTCTTTAAAGACTGTGTTACCAATATCTATCATTGCTTTGTCTAGGGTAAGACCTTGTGATTTATGAATTGTGACTGCGTATGCAAGAGTTAGAGAAAATTGTTCTCTGCGTACATACATATCTTTGAAGAGAAGGAATCTAGCTGTTGAGCGTCCTATCCGTTTTACTTCTGAAAGTTTGTCAAAGAGTATATTGACAAACTGAATTTTGTTGTCACGTGGGTATGTTTGAAAGCCAACAACTGTACCCAGTGCTCCATTAACTAGTCCTTGGTCCACGTCAAGGTTACGTTTAAGCATTACTCTGCCATTTAAGGATAATTTTAACATCTTTTCTAAGCCTGCTGTGTTTGAGATTGATTTTTCTAAATTATTTAGTCTTGTTGTGGCTTGGTCACACATGGGTAGTGTCATACCATGTACATCTAGTTTGTCTGTGGCGCTAATTTCCATTATTGGTTGCATTTCTTTACTTAGCATGATTTCATTGAATTTGAAACAGCTTGCAAGAGTTGGCATAAAGGCCATACAATTGACATTTTTGTGGGCTAATTGTTCCATAACATCTGTAGCACATGCATTATCACCATAAAGTGCATTAATGTGCCGGGTTTTCAATGTTGCTTCTGCTTCTTTAGAAAGTATACCAACTCTCAAACTTTTCAAAATGTTGGCATAAGTTAGATCTGCAGATTGGTGCATGTTTTCTGTTAATTCTCTGTATTGGAAATGTTGCCAAAGGTTGACATTTCCAATGCTGCCAACAGTTTTACGGCAGAGTTTGTGCCCTAATGTTTTAAAAATAGTTTCACCTTTTACTGGTGTTAATTGAAGCAGATCTCCAAAAACAATAATGTGTTTTCCTGCAAAGAGCTCTTCATAGTGTGTTTTGAGTACTTCTTGTAATCTGAGGTGAATCAAAGCTAACATCAGGTTGGAGACCATGCTCTCTTCATCTATTAGTAGCATTTTCATTTGTTTCAATACTCTGCGTAATTCCATTGCAGCTTCTGCAGAAAGTTTGTAATAGTCTAATTTGTTCTGGTGTTCTACTGGTAATAGTAGTAATCGGTGTAATGTAACACCACCTATGTTGTAGGCAGCTAAACCTGTGGGGGCAGTGACAACAGCTGACAGTTTGTTGTTTGTCAATTGTTGAAGGAACTTACTAATGATTTTGATTAGAATGTTTTGCCAGAACCAGCTTCACCACTGACGTACAGTAGTATAGGTTTATAATTATGGCAGGGACATTCTTTATTTTCATGTTTTACACCATGTGCAATTTGTTTTGTTACTTCTTGAAAAATGCTACTTTGCTCATTGTTTAGTTTTGATTGTAGTATAGTTAAGTCTTCCTTATCTTCATACTGACACATGGTGTTTTCTACTTCTATCATAGCTAATTCTGCCTCATTTGTTATTAGTGGTTCTCCCAGTGGTTCTTGGCTTCCTGTTACAGAAGGTTGACTACTGTCAGGAGTATCCTTATCTAGTTGAGCTTGGAGTTCTTCTTCATGTTGCTGTTCATTGTGCAACACTGTTTACATCAGTTATAGTGCTTTCATTTGCTTTGAAAGCATCCTCATAAGAGTCATAGTTATCTAGTAATTGTTCTTCTTTTCTCCATGGTTTGAAGAGTTGTAGCAGGGACATGTAATATACTTCTTTATGTTGAGGAGTCTTCAATGACAATTTGATATGATTAATTAAATTTGGTTTAGTGAGTTTAACTAAACTGCCTTCACAGTCTGTCACTCTATATTTAGCTTTTTTTTCATCGGGTTTCATATTATTTTTGTACGTGTAGTTTTGGGCTATTTGGTGTAGCACATGTTTTCCAAAGTATTACTTCTGTTTGGGTAGTATGAGTCCAATAAATTGTTTTTTAAAATGTCTTGGCTGTTGGGATCATGTTTGGCTATTGTTTGTATATCTTCATATGATTTTAGAACTCTTTTTCTAGATTTAGCTGGACCAAGACTTAGCCATACTATATTTTCAGATTTACCATACAATGAATTACCAGTTAAACGATCAGCTGCTTCATAAGATCCACATTCTCTATGGGTGAGCATTTTTATGCCCGAGCTGTATAATTTCTGAGATACTGTTTTATCTGTTGACAGGTCATTCCAGAGGTCTTGGAGCTCTGTCTTTTCTGCTTTAGTTAAGTATGCTGTGACATATCGTGCAACTGCAGTAGAATTGTCTGCAATGTACTGCACATCTATGTTTGCATTCCATAAGTGGGCAATGATTGCATTATAATCATTGATATCTTTTTCTTCTTCCTTTCTTTTTTTGTAATATGTATTTTTAGGTGACTTTCCTTTAACAGTATGTCTAACTGAAGACATGAGGTTGTTTACTTGATCTGTATTTGTAACTGGTCTAGGGAAACCAAATCGGCATTTGGTGTAGTATTTGCCTTTGTTTTTGTATTTGCGACAACAATATTTTCCACATTTGTGTCTTTGAAATTGTAAAATTTGTGCACAAAGATCACTATTTGTGGCTTCTGATGGAATTTCACAAGTGACATATTTTTCAATTAACTGTAAAACAGTGGCATCACTGTCTTGACCAAATTTAGGAGCATCTTTAATCCATAAAAGCATGTGGATATGTGGTGCTCCTCTGGCTTGGTATTCTTTTCTCCAAAAGAAGTGTTGCACTTCTCCAAGGGGAGGAACAGTTTTATTACAAATAAAATGTAGCATAGCAATGAAGCGATGGTGAAAATATCTTGAAACATTAACAGGATCCAAAGAACAAAGTTCTCCAGGTGTTAAAATATCTATGTTTGTTTTGTTTTTATTTGATATGCGTAGGAAATCATGTAAATCTTCCCATGCATATTCTGCACAACTTAATGTAACAAACCAAGTGGGTGGGCCAAGGTTTCTGATCATACAACGTACATCTCCATGACGTCGAAACCGGTACTCTTTAGTACCACGCATATTTGCTAATAGATTTGTAATATTTGATTGTTAAACCTCATCCTTTTGTTGCACTTTCTCTAATAATTGTGTAGCTGTCATATTTTGAAAGTGTGATCCTGATTTTAATATGTGTGCAACTCCGTAACATAAAGTTGCTAGTTCACTTTCAAAGAGTAGGTGGAATATGTATTCCACATTTTGTCTAAATCTGGGATCTTCAGAATACATCCGTAATGAGCGGTATTCTGAAGCTGATATTTGAATAGGTCTATCATCCTACCTTCCTCCTTTGCCAGTTGGAAAGAGTAGAGGAAAAGCACGTGCTTCTATACTTTTTTCCCATATACTGATTGGCGATCCTTTTGTTTGACGCATTTGGTAAGTTTCCAGTACATCTTGTACGGTGTCATTACAGTGCAAAGGATGAATTGTATACTGGTCTAAAGTATTTGATATTGTAGCAGGATCTAGTAGCTCAAATTGACCAGCTTCTTGTGTTTCTTGAATTATTTCAGTTGTATCTTTCAAGTTTTCTTCAATATTAATTTCTTTGTAATATTCATTATTCTCTTTAAGATATTGGAAGGCTTGTCTAACTTTATATAAATCTACCAGCTGTTGCCATATTTTTTTGTCTTTTGTAGGTACTCCATTTACTAATATAATTAAAGATTGCTGCATTGGACGTTGCACTCCTAGAGTATGCACATTTTCTTTTAGATTTAATGGTAAATAAACTACTTTTCCACAAATGCCTTTTACCAATTCAGAGGGAGGTAATTTTGCTGTTTTTGGTTGAAGGCGTATTATTGCTTGCAATGGGTGTACTGTTTGAATTATGATGCTCTCATATAAATTTTGTTTGTTGTCAAGTTTTGTGGTGCAATAACTGCAAAGTATTAAGGGCTCAGTTATTTCATATTTGTTTTCTGCTAGAAGGTAGAGAGCTAATTCAAACCATTTAGAATCTTCATTGTCTTCTATTTTGTATGATAGGTCCACAGTTTTTGTGTTACTTTTATAAGAAATTCTACGGCAACATACACATACATGGTTTGGTACTTCAGCTGATGTACTTTTAAATTTTAGTATTTCTTTTTTGTATGTGTTTAGCAAAAGGTTGCCATGTGTATAATTGTTGCTTAATTGGTTTAAAGCTATTTCATTCTGTAAATGGCTTTCACTTCCAAAATATTTTTTCTGGATATAGTGAATTTCTTCAAGTAGGTCTTTTGCTGTACCATGTAGAAGGATGTTATTTAACTTTGCTAGTGCTAAAGCAGGACTTTTAGCATAGTACAGTTTATAGACTAGATTTCTTATAGTTGAATGATGTGTTGATATCCTTTTGATATCATGGAAAGTGGTTTTACAAGTAGGTCCTGTAATGTAGGCCAATGAATGTCCTTGTAGTCCTGTGTACTTGCGCACTGGACAGGTATCTATATTTTGCAGTAATTTAATTTGATTTTGTCTTTGCTTTTTACATATTAATTGAGGAATTGGTGTAAAGATTTGAAACATTGTTTGGGAATGGCCATTTGTACACTAGACGTTCTGATTCAGTTGAATGGAGGGGTAATTCTAAGTTTTCAGGGCATATTTTTGTAAGGAGTACTTCTTGTTCCATTATGGTATTATTCACTTTTTCATAACCTCGACCACTGCTATGTATGGCAATTGTATTCGTTTGCTTTTGTTTGTATGCTTCTTCATTAAAATATGGTTCTGTGCTCGTAGTGTGATTCCATTCACCTCCGCAGATACTTAAGAAGTTCTTTCTGTTGACATTTCGCTTATTGAGAAGTCTGTTTTGTAATTTAGTTATTAGTTTTGTTAGTGGTTTCATTTTGTTTAACAGTAAAATAAATACATTTCTTTTGAGAAGAATTGCACTGTCCATCAATGCTTCTAAGATTAATTTCCTACGATAGGGTTTAAGCTTTGAACCTGATTTCTCTCCTGTTTTTATAAGATTTTGAAGGACTTTGTGACGGTATATTTTGGCTAAAATACTTTTCTTGGTATGCTTACTTTGCACTATATTAAAATTTGAAGAAGTAGTTTTATCTGTACTGATAGCTGATTTTCTGTTAATTGTTTTTTGGTTTGTTTTACATTTTGATAGAGGAAGCGAAGTTGTTGTACTTGAAACTTCTTGTGTTTCACTAAATGATTGTATTAGCTGTTTTGTTTCAATTTTTTTTACAAATTCTGCTAGAGATGGATGCTTATGTTGGACACCTTTATTTTCATTTGCTCTAATTTTGCGTTGCTTTCTACGGAGTTGTCTTTTGGTAGGCATTCTTTAGGGTCTGTTGAAAAAAATAAAGAAGATATGGGTTAGGGTGTTCTGGAATGTATGTGTGCTGTGTGCATGAGTGTTTGAGTAAGATGATAAAGATGTATGTAATGGTGTGTGATTGTGCATTGGGAACTAAAACTAGTAGGGGTAGGTATTCTTGAATTTATGTGTCACTAAACTGGGGTTCAGATGACAAAAAAAAGTAAGCTAGTGGTGTGGAAAAATACAAATAGTAAATGTAATGTATACAATTAAAACAGTTGTTTGTTCTATAATATGAAAATTGTAGTGGTTCAGTTGGCTAATTTGTGTGTCCAAAAATAGAAATGTGTGGGCCATTCTGGTTGTAAATCGCTGTTTACGACATGGACATTTTTGGACAAAATGGTACAAAATCTCTATTTTAAGAAACCAAAATAGCTGGTATTAATGTTATAGTATATTTGATTAATAATATAAATATTATGGTGATATGTTACTTATTTTTTTTTTTAAATTAACAGGTAACTTCTTAGTTTTTCTTTCTTCTTCGAATTCGGCTGCTTCTTTTCAGGAAACTGGTCTTCACTGCAACTGTAAAAGCTTCAAATTAGTAACTTTGTTTGTATATAGCACTGTTTTTAATTTAGATATTGATTTTTTTAATTGAAATCCTCAGTGCCTTCTGTAAAACCATTAAACTAATTTATTTACATAAGATACATTGCATCAGTTCAGTGCATATGATATGTTCTTAATGAACAAATTGTATTGAATGACTAACTGTAGCAAAAATAAAATATCTTTACTATGTCTTGTGAAATTTATAATATATTAGTGAATACCACTATTTCTGTAAGTAAACTGTTCTAGGTAATAGCGCCTCAATGTCATGTCTAATTTAAAGTAATTAAGTAAATAAATAAATAAAAACAAAAAATATGAAATTGTATAAGTATTTTTATAAAGGTTTAAACATAGATTGTGTTTGCATGCAATTTTGTTTGAATATATGTAGTCTATATATTTCATTTAAAAAATGTTAGTTTAACATGATTTGAGTGTGTGTGTATAAAGAAAGTAAAAAGTATAAAGGTGTATAAGTGGTAGTTGATTTTAGGAAATTGAAAAAAGTACAGTAAATTCATTTTACAGATTTTACAAGGTAAAAGTCTGTTTGAAAATGTGTTCATCTACCATAGCTCTCAACTCACACGCTTTTGGCGGGTGTCACACGCCTTGTAAAGGGCAGACTCACCCGCCAAGCCTCCTGCACGCCCATTCATTCCAATGGGCGTCTCACCCGCTAAAAACAAAATCGGGTGATTTCACCCGCCTGTAAAACAAAAATGGTTGAGAGCTATGTCATCTACTATACAGAAAATATGCATACCTGAAGTTTGTGTTCATGCATATGGATATGCGTGGAGCTGCAAGTAGAAATCTTGAAGACTTGTACAGTATTTGTGGTAGATGCTGCTTGCCAATAATATGACACTTGTACTCAGAGAGATTCAGAGTACATTTGCAGTGCTGATCTATGATGATGCAGTTAGATGTAGAGGTCTTGAATGTGATTGGTGCATGGTCATGTGATTTTTGAGGTACATCCAATGAGGGAATGGCAGAGAGAGTGTAGTGGAAATGGTAGAAGGGCTGTTCATGTTACGATATGTCCGCGGACATGGCGGTAGTTCCCGGACATCGGGAGTTACATCCGGGGATTTTTGGGTTCAGAAGTCATGCAAATGAGAATAAGCAATGAAAGGGATTGGTCAGGAAAGTTTGGTGGGTGTGTTGTGCCAGGAGAGATTTTCTGAGATACTCTTTTTGCTGAGAGAACAAAAGATAGCTATGGCTGTGTGTTTCAGAAAACAGATTGTTTGGATTTTAGGAGATTTGTGGATACATTGGTTGAAGGTGCATGCAGAAAGCTGTGGAGTAGCTGTAGATCTTGGATTCCCACATGTGGAAGTACACTGGCATGGAGTACGTGGAATGAAGTGGTTGGATTTGCTACCTCTCTGTGCTACTTTGGAGACAGAGCAACATCCAGACATAATTGTAATTCATTGTGGAGGGTACAGTTTAGGGCATGTGACTGGAATTTTTTTGCAATTTGCTATGAAAGAAGGACTGAGGAAGGTTATGGACATGTTTCCTAATTCGCAAGTGATATTTTCACGGATTGCGCAGAGACAAATGTGGCTTCGTTCTTCTTCATTTGGTCCACAAATGGAAAAAGCAAGGCGCAATGTTAATAAGGCTGTTTGTGGCTTTCTAAGAGATTTTGGCATGTCTTCTTTTCACAATAAAAATATTATGTTTTTTAGTACATACATTTTTCGCAGAGATGGAGTCCATCTTACTTATGCTGGCAATCAGATTTTTCTGAGAAATGTACACAATGCATTGCGACCTTTTTTGGAATTACAACAACGATTTTGAAGTAGATGTTAAGCATTTACAATTTTTGACTTACAAACACCACTCAAAGGCTCTTTTCAGAGCCACCACTTCTTTCCAGAGAAAATTACAATGTTTGTGATGGAGTAGTAACCCAATTTTTTTAATGTTCGCGAACTGTTCGTGGACTTCTAAAAAATACAAAGAGCCCTGCTTCATTCATTTTCACTTCTATTTTTTAAATGGGAAAGGCGGCTCTGAAAAGAGCCTTATTTTTTTTTTATTTTTGTAATTTTGTATTTTTTTTGGTTTTTCAGACACGACACACTAGGAGAGGAGGGTAAAGGAGGGTAAAGCGGGGGACACCAACCACAGGGATAAGAAAGGGTGCGCTGAGAGAGGAAGATGTAGAGTGGGTTTTATTTGGGTAGTGAGCAGGTCTTCTCGTGCTCTGAGACAATAGTCTCAAAAGCACTCCGAAGTCGCTCCCCCCTGCAGAGTACTGTGTCACAGTACATACATACAACTGTGACCCTCGAAAGGTAAGGGTCATCAGCATTCTGTATGGCCTGTGAGGCAGCTTGAGAAAGACGCTGTCCCACAGAGGTGGTCCTTGTGGTGACACGATCAGAAACAGAGGATGAAGTAGAGGAAATCAACCTGCTACGTTCTTCGCAAGGTACAACCCTGCGAATAGCCCCAGAGTGAAATGACCTCAGTGTCGCTTCATAGTAGTGGTCCCAAAGCTCTAGTTACCGTGCTTCCCGCGACTGAGTATCATTTTGCACTCATTGCAGGTAACATGGTTCGCACGAGCCTTAGGACCATTCCCATGAATGGTAAATAACCGCCACACCCAAGACTCACGCCAAGTGCGGGTAGTAGGGATTTCCTCTACCTCATTCTCATCATCCTCTTCTTCCTCCTCCGCATCCTCAGTCCTGTTCCCCTCTTCAGGCCCTTGGGGAGGTGGTGGTGGTGGAGGGGGTGGTGGTGGTGCTGAAGCAGGTGCAGCACCAAGTGGCAGTTCAGCAGCCAAGGATGCCATGTCGATGATGGTGTAGTCTGCAGGTGGCAGCAAAAATAACTGTGTTATGAAGAATAGCCAGAAACACAATGGGAATAAGCTCTTGGGCATGGTCTTTTATAGGGGTGCTTGTGCGCGGTCCGCGGACATGCGCACTGTGCGCGGACAGATCGAACACAAAAAAAGGATCGGAAAGTTTCAAAAGGTATATAGAAACTCAATATTGCTATGTGGGACTTGTGGCATGGTGAGATTTTATTGAAAAATATTATGGATTAACTGAAAATGTACTTTTGAATTGTTCGGGGACACGAACAGTGTCCGCATTTCAGGACACACGATGAGTGTGGGCGCGGTCATATGATCTGTTTGCGAACTAGTCTGCGAAGGAAGCGCCTGTCCGCAGGACACCAAGTGCACGGAGATTGGTTAGCGCATGCGCATTGATGTCCTACGGACACTGTTCGGGTTCTGAAGTAATTAAAAGTGCGTCACACTTGAAACAAACATTTCAGGACACCGCGTGTGTTCTTAGAACAGTTTAAACTTGGTAGCGAACAGTAAGGACAGATATAGTGTTCTTCAGGACACGTGTAATTTAGTTTATGTACGAACATTTCAGGACACCAATTGTGTTCTTAGAACACTTGCAATTGGGTAGCGAACACTACGAACAGTTGTACTGTTGTTCAGGACACATCATTTTTGTTTCTTTACGAACATTTCAGGACAGCACGTGTGTTCTTAGAACAGTTTCAACTTGCTAGCGAACAGTACGAACAGGTGTGGTGTTCTTCAGGACACCTCCATTTTCGTTTATGTCTGAACATTTCAGAACACTCGCACTGTCCGCGGACACTTTTATTGTTTTTATAAAAAAAAAACGGAAACTATTCACAATACAATATAAAAATTAAACTTTATTTAACATATATTAATAATTTATGACAGAGAAGGTGAGGCAGAAACAGAAACAAAAACAGGAGAATTTGGGGGTTCAACATTATTGGTATTAGGTGAGGAAGGGATGGAAATCTCATCAAAACGTTTTGGATTATGGAGAGGGTTTGGGGATAATTGACTGGGATATGGTGAGGAGGGACAAGTACATGTGGGGCAATGGTATGACGTTTTTGTTTTAAAATGATCTTCAACAAAAGTTTTCAAATTATTAAAATTGGTCAACAGTAAATCAATTTTTTCTTTTATGTTGTCAAGCGTGTTTTCCATAACAGCTTCTTCAGAGGTAGTTTCTATTTTGTTATGCTCTGTATAAAAACAATATATATATGTTAAATGTATACAAAATAATAATATTTAAATGGTTTATATTATAAAGTGTTTACCATTAGTTTCACTATCTTGTGACATTTCTTCATTTGGGAAATTGTCCTCTAGCCATTCTAGAGTACTAGACATTTCTGTGAGAAAAAAAAAGAAAAGATAATATATTTTTTAATCTAATACAGAAAGTTTATAAATATATGAGTAAAATGAAGTACACTTACTATTTCTGGTAAGATAAGTCCTATGTATTCAGTGGGTCTGGTGTTGTTCTCAGTTCTGTTGTGTCTGTGAGGTAATTATGTTGGAAGCCAATTTATGTTCTTGTGGTATATTCCATTTCAGAATATATTGTATTTAAATGAATGGTTAGTGTGTTACATATATGGGTTACATTTCTTATGTATTACTATATATAATGTGTTTGTGTGCTGCTTTTTGAATTTGTTAATGGTTCTTATATTATGATATAACAATCAAACATACCCCCCAGCCCCCCCCCACAGTTTTTAGGTAGTGGTACTGTTCTCCGAACATGTTCGCGAACATTAAATAAGTTCGCGGACATCAAGTTCATAAGAAGAGATCTAGTCAGTTCCATATGACATGTATATAAAGTCAAAGTCATTATTGTTAAGTTTTGCTACTAAAAACCTATGAAATTCAGTGAAAAAACTTTGTTAAAGGGACGTTATGGTTAAGTTGCGCTACTAAAAACCTATGAAATTCAGTGAAAAAAACTTTGTTAAAGGGACGTTATGGTTAAGTTGCGCTACTAAAAACCTATGAAATTCAGTGAAAAAAACTTTGTTAAAGGGACATTATGGTTAAGTTGCGCTACTAAAAACCTATAAAATCCAGTGAAAAAACTTTGTTAAAGGGACGTTATGGTTCCAAGTAAAACCGAAAAACCCTTGAAATTCGGCAGTTATGGTAAGCTAAGCAACCATAACTCGCGCCACCACCGTGCACTGCTAAGACTAACACCCAGGACATCAAAGATGACATCACAAATGTCATTGATGACATCACTGATGACATCACATGTCTGGCTCACTATTTTATCTTTTGCTGACATATCTAGGCCACATGGTTTTCTTCAGTAACAGTCAGAAACTAAGAATTTTATTTTATTTGTAGACATATCCTTCTAGTAGGTTCTTACAGTAATTCCCTTAGAGTACAGTCACATCATATGAAACATATACATATGGGGAAACACAGGCTTGAAAGACACCAATCCTTTTTGTGCATAAAGATAATCACTAGACTTGTGAGCACTTTCTGATAGTTCTGTTGTTTTTTTATGGCTGTACTTTCCCTGTATATGGTCATATTTGTATACATTGTACTCACACTACTTTCCTTAGGGTCCAATCACATCAAGTGATACATATACATAGGGTAAATAGCAGCTTTGAAACAGAGCAATCATTTATTTGCATGAAACTAATCAGTTAAGTTTTGAATTGTTTCTGCTACTACTTGTGCTTTTTTTCTAACTTCACTTTCCCTGTATATACCCATATTGGTATGTGTTCTTGTGTCTTTGTGTTTTGTCTATAGTAATGCAATTATGTAATACATGGGTTTTATTAGCTACTTATTACATATTTCACAGTACACAAAAATCTGTTAAGAAAACAATTATCATTTCATTATTCAACATATTAACATTACGAATATCATACCTTCATCTTGTACGCTGCACACAATGTTATGTTTCTGTATGAGTAGCTTAGTATACTAGATAGAACCCCATAATAGGATGCTATTTATATCAATGCATCGTTCAATGCACTTATTAGGGTATATTTCTTGCAATGATTCTTGACACTTTTTTCGCAACATAATAAGAATCCCTTCTACACATATTTCATGAGAAGTACATACACATGTGATGTCATCAGTGATGTCATCAATGACATTTGTGATGTCATCTTTGATGTCCTGGGTGTTAGTCTTAGCAGTGCACGGTGGCGGCGCGAGTTATGGTTGCTTAGCTTACCATAACTGCCGAATTTCAAGGGTTTTTCGGTTTTACTTGGAACCATAACGTCCCTTTAACAAAGTTTTTTCACTGAATATATATATATACATTTAAAATGTTAATTACTCAAAATTGTCCATGTAGGTTTTCCAAATGTCTTTTCAGTACACCAATTCCAGATGAAATATATGTGTATGCAAAAAGATTGAGCAAATCGAAGCGGCCAATGTTAAGATATGTGGGCCAAAGTTTTTTTATTTTTATTTCTTTTATTGATTTTATGCAAACAAAACAACATAAACCAAACAAGCAGCATAATCATAATAGTTCCATTACACATCAAGTTATCTTAATCACTGCTCCTATTATCCCTCCTTCCCCCCGAGAGCCTATTTGTCAATCTCATTCAATGTTTGGCACATTCGGCCGGGTTTCGTTCTCTTCGGAGTCTGTTGGATCTGATATTACTCCAAACAATTCTGCTATTAGCGTTTTCCAAGCCAACAGGGTGCCCGCCTCCCCTTCATCAGCCCGGCTACTCGCTTCTTGCCATGCCACCGTTTCAGCCTCCGCCCATTTCTGCAAGTCCTTCCACCATACATCCACCTTAGGTTTGTGGCATTTCTTCCACCCCATGGCGATCCTACGTTTCGCAAGCACATACGCCAGATTTCTCAGTTTCTCAATATGCTTGAGTTTCCGTGGCCTAGGGAACCCGCCCACTAAGCAGGCCCAGGCCGTGTCTGTGACAAGAGTAACCCCTTTATCAGCCAGTTTCTGCGCCACTTCTCCCCAAAAACACCCAATGATCGGGCACGACCAAAACATATGTGTCATGTCAACGTTTTCCAGGTTACATTTAGGACACACTTGTCTCCCAGCGTTTCGGAACTTAGATATCCTCAAGGGGGTCATGTATGCCCTATGCGTTACATACAGCTGTATTTGTTTTAATCTGGCATTTCTAGACACTTTTTTTGTGGTAGCCCAGGGCACGCTCCCACACCCCATCCTCCATCGGGGCCCCCACTTCCGCCTCCCAGTCCAGTCTCAGATGTGTCAAATCTTTCCCCACCTTAGCCATCACCATCTCATACAGTCTCGAGATCTCATGACCTCCTTCGTATATATCATATATTGTTCCCAAAACTGCATCTGGTTCTTCTATCAAAACTGTCTCTGGCCAGGTGTTCTTAATCATCCGCACCAATCTAATGCACGTGACATATTGGCCCGTGTGTAGCCCCGCCTCTTCGTTGAGTTCTATAAACTCCTTGATGGATCCCTCTTGCCAAACATCGCCTAGCGTTGCCAGCCCCACCGATTCCCAGTAGGTCCTAACAATCACCCTCAGCTGATCATCCCCTCCTGTCAAAGCAGCCAGCGGTATCTGCGGGAGGCACGGGCATGGGACTTCCATCAAACGACAAGCCCTACGCCAAATTTTCCATCCAAGCCTCAACATCGCAGGACGCCCCCTCATTTCAGTTTCGGACAGCCAAATCATTTCTTTCAAATAAAACGGGGCGCAGTCCTGTCCAAGCACCCTGTGCTCAGGGGTCACTTCATCAGAAAGCCACTTGGCCACATATTGTAACTGTCCCGCCAAATAATAAACCTCAAAATGAGGCAGTCTGATACCTCCTTTTTCATAAATGTTCTGCAGTTTCCAAAACACCACTCTATTTCGGGTACCGTGCCACAGGAAATCCCTACACATGCTGTTCAATTTACTGAGTATTATGTATGGGATATTACTAAAGTAATGCAGGAGCCTGGGCAGTACTAGCATCTTAAGCTTAGCCCCCCGCCCCATCATCGCCAAGGGCAACCTTGCCCAGAACTGCATGCTGTTCCTAATTTTCTTGACAGCTACTTCCATATTGTGTCTGTGTTCTTCTTCCACCGTGTGATATACATCTACGCCCAAATAACGGAAAGAGCTAGTTGCCCATGGTACCTGTTGCACCGTAGTCTATCTACAGGGGTCCCCTTATAGCTACCTAGCGGGAATATGACAGACTTTTGGGGGTTCACCGATATGCCCGACAACTCTGCATATCTTTCCATCACTTCAAGTATGTATAAGAGATTTTCTTCTGGGTATTGCAAGTACAGTAACAAATCATCCGCGTACAAAGATATCAAGTGTCGTTCCCCTCCTACCTCAATGCCAATCGCATCATACTGTGCCCTAAGGCATATTGCCAGAGGTTCCAGGGCTAAGATGTAAAGCATCGGGGACCAGGGGCACCCTTGTCTGGTGCCTCTGCCAAGTTGCCATCTTTCGGATATCACTGCTCCAGTTCGGACCCTGGCAAGCGGCTCACTATACAACATCTTAGCCCACCTGATATAGCCCGGCCCCATTCCATACCCTTCCAAAGCAGCCAATAGCCATGACCACTTGACCGAATCAAAAGCTTTAACTGCATCTAGAGACACTATCGCCATCTCACCCTCGTTCTTACTACCCCATTCGACCACCCGGTGAAGTCGCCTATGGTTGTGTGTTATGTTCCTGCTCGGGACATAACCCGTTTGATCAGGATGTATGAGTCTACCAATCACTTTCTGCAATCGATTTGCTAGGACAGCCGTAAGAATCTTGCTGTCCTGATTTACCATCGACAAAGGCCTGTAGGAACCACATCTATGCTCCGGTTTATTGGGCTTTGGCAGCAGTATTATGATCGCCTCTCTGGGTGACTCAGGCAACCGTCCTATCTCAAACGCTTCATTAAGCATGTCCAGCATTGGGGGGAGGATTTCCTCTCTGTATACTTTATATAATTCGCTGGGGAACCCATCTGCTCCCGGGGTCTTACAGGTAGGCAACTGCTTCACAACCTCTTCTAACTCCTGCAACGTGATTGGCTCATCTAACTCCTCCCTCTCTTCTTCACTTATCTTGGGCAGCCCTATGTCTTCTAATGTTTCGATTATCTTGCGTTGGTCACCCATCTCATCATCTCCGTACAGCACTCTGTAATATTCCACGAATTCTTTGTTAACCCCCTCTTGCGTGGCCACCTCATCCCCGTCCTCCCTAATAATGGTCCTAATCGGAGGCCTAGGGGTCTCGCTTTTGTATAGCCAGGCCAAAAGGCGGCCTGTCTTGTCTCCCCCCGCGTGCTGCCTCTCAACATATTTCCTATAATTGAGATTGCAGAGTCTTTCCCAATGCCCTGCACATTGTTGCTGTAGTTGGAGTACCAGCTCCGTGTCTACGTCACCGCTCTTCAATGCTGTTTCTAGCTCAGTTTCCGTCCTCTGCAGGTCAGCCAAGACCCCACCCTGTAACCCTCTTGACTTAGCAATGGCCGCCCCCCGCATCACCACCTTAAAAGCTTCCCATAATGTGCCCGCGGAATCAACACTCCCAGTATTCTCCTCAAAGAAGTTAGTAATCTCTTCCCTTATATCTTCTCTAAAGACTGGATCTTTAAGCACCTCCGCTCGGAGGCGCCATGTAGGGATCTTCGCCCTCGGGGGGCAATATTGCCATCCGAGGATCAGGGGCGAGTGATCCGAGAGGACCCTAGCCTTATATTCGATTTGAGTAATCTCAGACATCACATCTGCTGTAGCAAAGACGTAATCGAGCCTAGTGTGCAGTTGGTGCGGGGCTGAATAGTGAGAGTATTGCCTCTCAGTGGGATGTTTCATCCTCCATGCAAATGTAAAGCCAAAATCAGTTAGCAGTGTCTGCAACGCTCTCGCCGCTGGGCTAGGCTTACCCACCCTGCCATCAGATCTGTCCACCACAGGATCCAACACACAATTAAAGTCCCCACCCCAAATCACCGCACTCCCTATACACGTACTAAGATTGGTACACAGGGCTCTGAAGTATGCTGCTGTGTTTTGGTTGGGGGCATACGTGTTTACTATGCATACCTCCCTGCTCTCCACCAGCCCTTGCAATATAGCCATCCTTCCATCAGTTTCAACTACCTCTTGTATCGATTTGAACGGGACATGCAGTGCCACCCAGGTTAACACCCCCCGGGCATATGCAGAGTATGGCGAGCCCACTACAGTCCCTCTCCACTTTCTCTTAACCAGGTCCAACTTCTCTCGCGTCAAGTACGTCTCCTGTAGTAGTGCGATATCTATTTTCTGCCTTTTCAGATACATCATGATTTTGTTTCTTTTCATATAACTGTTAAGGCCCCTGACGTTCCACGTTATTATCCTGAGGTCCCCCATAGGTCGTTAGGAAGCACCCTCCTGATCCTCCGCCGATTCCGCCTCTTCATGCACCGCAAGTACAACATGCTGATTCCTCCAAATAGGCTCGAAACAAAACTTAAACTCCCCATAACCACACACACACTCAACTTCCCATCCCCCCACCCTCTTCCCACCCACCCCTCCCCCAACACTACCCTCTCCAACCATTGCCCAGCTCCATTCCTGGATCTCAGGCAACCCCACATCTAGCCCTGCCTAGCACAAGCTTCTACTCAGGGCTCAGTAGGGTAAAGCCGCCCTAATGGCCGCTGAAACTAATAATCTATTGGGGTAGGTCGTCCATGTTCTGTTGCTCCTTTCAAAAAACATTACGCATACAGATGCCAAACAGTTACCAATTACAGTTACACTCACTATATTCCAGTCCAAATCGAGCACCAGGCTCAGATTGTGTTCAAAGTTCAGTCAGTTACAGTTTCTCTGTACAATCAGGGTCCTCCTCCTGCTCACCCTCAAAATGTCCATATTACAAAATCTTCATTCGGTATGATCCTGCCGATCACGATCCGCTTCTTGTTCCGGGCAGCCCTGCAGGTCCAGCCATGTGACAACATCCTCCGGGGTATCAAAAAATAGCGCTTTGTTCTTATGTAGCACCTTCAATCGTGCCGGATACAGCAGCATATATTTGACTCCCGCCGCCCTCAGCCTTCTTTTGACGGCGACGTTACTATAACTCTGCCTTTGCACCAGTATCGTATAGTCCGGGTATGCTGTGATGTTGGTGGATGCTCTCTCTATCGTGCCGCCCTTACGAAAATATTCGAGGATCTTTTCTCTGTCCCTGTAATTCAGGATCCTCGCGATGATCGGTCTTGGCGGGGCCCCCGGCCGGGGTTTCCTCAGTAGGGCGCAGTGCGCCCTCTCCACCGTAAATCCCTGCGAAAGATTCCCTGCTCCGATCCCTTGTAGGATCATGTTTTCAACATAGTTTGTGGGGTCTTGGCCTTCTTCCCCCTCCGGAAGGCCAACCACGCAAATGTTCCTCCTCCTCGCCCTTCCTTCCGCCTCTTCCAGACGATTTTCCAGGTTGGCGACCTGTTGTTTTAAGACATGAATCTCTTTCGCATTGCTCGTGCTAACATCTGTATTAATCTTCACCCCACTTTCCAGACCGCTGGTTCTTTCTGCATGCGCCCTGACATCTTGACGTAGCAAGGTGAGTTCCGTACCTACAGCATCAATCTTATTCGCTAGAGCTGTGCGTAGGTCCGCCATTGCTAAGTCCCATTTAGCACTCAGTCCCGTTATAGCCTCCAGGATCTGGTGCTTGTCCCCTTCGGGGGCGTCTTACGCAGGGGTCATGACCATGCTCTGCACCGATGTTGAGGGGGTCCGTTGCGTTTTCGTGAAAGCCTCCATCGTGGGTTGCTTAGTCTTGATTCTCAACCCTTTCGCCGACATGGCGCTGCCCTCCACTCCTGTACGCCTCCGCCTTAGTGCAGCTGTTGCACTGTCCTTGGTCCGACAATGTTCTGGCTCCCAGGTCTCCTAACTCACATTCGAGATGGCACTTCGAATTGTCTTACCGGTGGGCAATGGCCTCACACTCCCCATTCAACTTCCGTAGGCCTCGTCGCCCAAGCATCCAATGTTATCTCCTCCTGCAGTCAGATCACCGAGGCTCCATTAGCGTATGCCAGGCCGGGCGCTCTCATGGTGCTAGTTCGAACACTCTGCCATATTTCCCTGTTGTACTATTCCTCCAGGCAGTTTACCGCAGCCATGTCCCGCAGTTCCGGGAAATCAGTTTTATTTCTCCTCGGAGGCCTCTACTTTGTTAGCCGCCATCTTGGTGCCGAAGCGGCCACACAGCCGTACCAACAAAAGCATGTATATCTCATGATTCCCCGGGACTATGAACTTCTCCAGCGAACTTCACTTGGCGTGCGGCTTCCGACGCCTGATCCCCAAAGTTCTAGGCACTCGTTGCAGTTTCAACAGGTAACTTTGGCAAAAATAAAGTCGGATCATCAGGAGCTCCTCACGCAGCACGTCCTATTCCATGGCCAGTTAGCCACGCCCCCTGGGCCAAAGTTATTTTTTCCTATGAGATAACCCCATGTTAAAAGCTGTTCAAAACATTTGTAACCTTTTTTAAACTGTGAAGCTATAAATGTCCAATTCAGAACAGCTAACCGCCTCCTCCTCAACCCTGGTAAAACTGAAATTTTAATCTGTGGTAACCATCTCACTTTCCCAAACCCACCCCTGGCCACACTCCCTTGGAGCTCCACCCGTAGAATCCGCATCATTAAAGAACCTGGGATGCACCTTGGACTCTGACCTATACCTCTCTCATCACATCAACACCATGTCAGAACATGTAATTTCCAAGTTACTAGGGTAATCGAGACGTGGAACCCTTGCTCACTGTTCTTAGAGAGGCACAGCTCCACCTCACTGACGAGGCCCAACTAGGCTGAAACACATGTCTGGGGTTGCTGTTGGTACTCTTGTTCAGAAGAGAATTGCCAGGCATTTCGGTGCTGGACTGATCCTGGGCAGGACAAAGACTGATATGTAGTGGAAATTCCTCTACTGTGAAAGGATGGTGAGCTAAAGACTCTGGTTGAGACTCTAACCCGTGATTTAGGCCGGTAGTAGAGAAACTCCCAGAACCCCCTTGTTTTTGCAGGTAATTTCCACCTACATATCCTCAGGCTAATCTTCCCTTATCTCTCCTACCCTCAAAGAGTCTCAGCAATCCTCACTATCATCTTCTCCTGATGACACTACAGCAATTCCCTCTATCTGGGTGCTCATGACTACCAGCTCAGAAAACTCCAGTGAATACAACACTCTGCAGATAGATTCCTCCTTGCCCCCTCACCAAGAGAACATATCACCCCTGCCCTTAGAGTGCTAAACTGGCTACCTATCAGCCTACGGGTGACTTTTAAGGCCATGTATATCACACACAGCACCCTCCACAAGACAGGCTCAGAATTCCTCCAAGACAAGCTTACACATTACCAACCCATCAGATACCTTTGCTATGGCTCGGCACTCCTCCTCATGATCCCCCCTCTCAATTCCACCAGGATTGGAGGATCCTCCTTCTCTGTCCAAACTCCCACCCTTTGGAACTCCCTTCCACTCAACGTCCACCAAAATGAGGACTACATCAGCCTCAGAAAGGCCCTAAAAACCTGGTTATTCCCTCCAGAAACTTGAAGATCCCCCTCTCCCCTACTTTCCTCTTGACACTTAGGATTTGACACAGTCTGTGCAGGATTTGACACAGTCTGTGCATCCACAGTAAATTCAACAGAGCAAGGTAAAGTGCAATTCTCTGAGCATACTGGATGACTCAGATCACTCAGCTTCACCAAAGGCAAAGCTCCAACTGAGCCTCAGGGTACGTAGTCAAGCACCACTTTGGTGGACACCAGCCGCAGGCACAGCTGCCCACTTGCATGCATTTGTCTCCATACACCAGGCTAATACATGAAGCATAACCTCTATGCCATCTGAATGCAGCTATGACCTAGGACAAAAATTTGGTCTAGCTGGACACATTACAAGGCTCTTTCACTTGCACACTCTCCTGACCACCCATCACAGCCCAAACAGGTATACCTCAAAGGTCTACTGGAAAAATGAACTGCGAGCCTTCAAAAACTTACACACTGAAAATGAGCCTGGTGATGCAGTCTGTGTGTGTATTTTCCAAGTAACACAATGAAGAGATGTGCTCAAATGGAAATGCTATGTGAATGGTCACACACTGGAAATCAAAAGGCTTATCTTTCATTACAAAGGGAAAGGTTGAACTGAAAAAGCAGCCGTTAATTTGCATTTGCAAGAGAAAATCAATGGCACCTTCTATATGAAAAGCAGGGTTTTCAAACATTGAAACTAAAATGGCCTTGCATGTGCGTTTTGCAGTTTTAAATCAAGATATGGAAAAAATGTTTCAGTGCTAAAATAAAGATATCAGGGAAAAGACTTGGTGTGTGGTGGCAAGATGCAACATATTAAAATGTATAATATGCTACATATGCAAAATACTGGACACAATTAAAAAAGGCTATTATGTTTCCTTAGGTCATATGTAAATCTCATTTAGGCCCAAGATAGACCGTGTTTCTTGTTGTTGGGCAGATTTTCAAGGCCTACCTGGCTCCTTATCTGGAAGGAAATTCTCTGTGAAACTCATGTACACCGATGTAATGCTTGGAAATATAAATGTTTTGGATCAGAATTGTGGTCAACTTCAGATTACAGGATAAAATGCGAGATGTCAGTATGGCCTCATGACATCATAGGGCAGAGGTGAATGGTCTGTTGCATGATAAGGATCTCCTCACCCATCAACTTTCAAAGAACAAAAGCCTAATGACTTTTACCTGGGTCCTAAACTAACATTCAGCCCAAAAGGCTGCAGAAGTTCAAGGGAAATGAAACCTACAAGGCTCTGGTCAGATGCTTGCAGAGAAATTAAACTTACATGGGTAGATGTAATGAGTTAAGATTTGCATACATGCTGAAGATTTCCCATTAATCTAAATGGACTATCATAACTAGTGACTTTCTCAGCAATGATGAGTTGCACTGCATCCATTCATATGTCATTATAAGTATAATTTCAAGGTGATTTTGTTGAAATAAAATGTATCCACATGTGAATTATGCAATTGCAATAGCAAGCTAAAATGTGTTTCTGGATACCCCGAAAAATATCCTGAACTTAATAATTGGTGTTCTGATGGGTCATGTCTGATGGTTATCTGGAGAATAGATTTCATGTTCATAACTATTAGACTTTTTATGAAAAGGGCAAATAATCATTGCGCGCCTGTGCAATGAAGTGACAAAACGAAAGTAAGCTTCACCTATCTGTCATGAGGAGATGAATATTAATAGCTATATATCATGGCATATATATAAATGTCAATTACAACATTTTGCCATGTAGGGACTTCTTGTTGGTTAAAATTTGGACATGGGGAAGAAAATGTGAATCTGAAAGGGGAGTTGCAATATTTCTGGTCTAGACTCCTGGACCAATCCTTACAGAGGGGCTGGACTTGGGGGTGGAGAGAAATGTAAATGTCAAATCCTGGTTGCGAGATCACAAGTTAGCACTGCCTAATATTCAATGGAGGGGCTTAGAAAGTTAAAAGGTCTTGCACTATGGAACAGAGGACAATTGCTAAAAATCACCAAAGGAGATCTGCTGAAACATTATCTGGGTGGAAATATTGGAAGAGGGCTGGCAATTTCCATTGCTGGGGAGACCAGAAAACAGAGGCTGTGATACTTCACTGGAGTCGTAGCCTGAACTGCTGACCAGAATCCTGTTTTTTCCTGAAAGTGAAGCCCTGCTCAGTCTCTGTGAGTTCCAAGCACAGAGATTTCCAAAAATAAGTAGATTGTCCAACAACATGTCAGCGTGGTGATCTACTTAATTAACCCATTACCTTTCATTATTGGGGTTTCTTCCAATACTGGGTGGGGGTATAAGTGTGTAGACCCTGAGCATATTTGACTGTATATTAATTTAATTAACTTCCAGTAAGATTGACACAGGGGGAGCCTAGGCGAATCTGAAACTTTCACCCTCTCTCCTAGTGGGAAGACACAAGAGTAAAGTAATTGGGGAGCCTTGAATTTTCCTGTTCAGCCCTGACTTCTCTAATGAAACGTTTTTTTTTTCCCCTAAAATGAAATGCCCAACTGATACCCCTTACCAAAACCTGTTTTTAAACAAAAGATATGTTTATCCTAAAACATAAATCTACACTGTCACCACTCATTAAACAATGTATGAATCAAAAGGGGTGCCTCTGGCCCCAAACAACACCCCTAAACCGTCCCCACTCACTAGACCAGGCCTTTAAACAGAGGGGCATTGCATATCACTGCTGCACAGGCTTTGGGTGCAAGGGGCAGATATGTTTTGCAAAGAGAAACTAGTCTAATCTCCAGTCAACAATATACACTCTCTCCTGAGAGTGAGTAAGTGACCCTGATATCAGAAGGATTTTGCACTGCTTTTTGGCAAAAAGAAAACAGGGTGCTTTTTGCCACATGCATTTTTTCAAATCTATGTTTCCAAAACTGCAAGCAATTTCGAGCGGGCAGGGAAATTAACCTAAGAAATGTTGCTGTGAGATTGCTTTGAAAATCAAAATGTTCATGTGATTCAAAAGTATACCCTTATCAAGAAGTGCTCTTGTTTATGCTCTAGTCATTTATTCTTTAATGTGACAGAAGGGGTTTGTGGGACCAGAGCATTGAACCGGTTATTTAGCCTTTGTTCCATGTTAGTGAGACAAATGTAAATGCATAAGAAGTGCGTTTAAATGTAACATCATGAAAAGTGTGTTTTGTAATTAAAGCTTTGTTTTCTGCCACAGTGAAGTTGGCATGTGTGTTTAAATAACATACTATTCATTGAGCTTATAATTTAAATAAATATATATTCTTTCTTTACCCCGGATTGGATGTTGGCTCACTGTTAGCATGGGCAACGGGAACGAGGGGTAGGGGGAAGATTTGTGTGGCTCTATTTGATTCGTCAATAGGGCCAGTGCTGAAAAAATGTAAGAGAATTGTATTGGGCTCCTTGATTGGGGAAGGAACTTCCAGGTTAAGGGTAGTCTCTCTCAATGTAACGCTCACACAACTCCCTTTATCGTGCTAATGTACACATGCATTCTATTCTTTATGACATTTTCCATACATTGGACTTCCGTTCCCCCGACAGCATTCACCCCCCACAAGCACATTGAGGCCATACTAATGGGATAAAGGCACTAAATAAATCAGAAACTACTATTACTACTACTAAAGTATACATCTTTGCACAAAAATTGCATTTGTTACAAAAAACAACAATCTCCTTTGATCCAGACATTGAGTTGCAACCTGTAACTGATGAAGCATAGGATGAAGCATCAAATCAACAGTAGAAACATCAGAAAATTAGGTTAAAACCTATAACACTCATTGTTTATGTAATTTTATTTATTTCATGTATGCTTTATTTCAGCAAGACACATTCCCATAAAAGCAACAGCACTATAATACATTAAATGCCACACACCAGCTAGAAAAAAACATTAAAAAGCATAGATCTTCTAAATTTATGTTGTACAAAGCTATACAATCGATCTTTTAATAAACACTAAGCCATATTTTTGTGGTGATTGTTATTATGATGATTATTATTATATAGCACAAACCTAGGTTAGAAGCAGCAAAATGCTGTACAATAAGATTAGGGTAACATTAACAGGGGAAAGTGTTGAGGGGCAGACAGTGACACCGTGCAGTGTGTGTGTACACAAAAAATTCAGATGGGGCTCTGTGTTGAGTTGCAGATAGTCACCCAATGACTGGTGAGTAGCCTCAGAGTCTAAGTAATGTCAAGCATCTAATGAAATGCCTTAATTTTTTAGAAGAAATGCAGCTCCCTGTTCAAGAAGGAAGGCACGCTGTGACAAGCAATGGAAGAGTCTGTGGGGAAGCAGAAGAAATGGAAGTGACCATTATAAGAACAACTTGGGCAGAAAGAGAATCCAATGCCAGCAGAAGACAGAACAGGCTCGAAAAAAAACATGCTATGGGTAAAGAGCTAATTATGAAAGGAAATAACATAAATAGTTAATCTCTCGAGTTGGAATGTACCAGCAATATGTGTGTCCCAATATAAAGTCTTATACCCAAACAGGATTGAAAATTGAACTTTCCAAAATCTATGCCATGAATCCCAAGAAGATAGCCATCAGAATTGCACAGGCAGAGCAAATCTGCACACTAAAGTCTTGTGACCCAGCGACCTTGAATGATATGGAGGATGGGACTATAGATTAAGAGATGGCCACAACAAAAATAGTGCAGAAGTCTGCAACCTATGCCCCCCAAATGTTCTGAAACACAACTCCTGTGACCTCTAACCATGAATATTCTCGGTAAAGCTGATGGCAGTTGTAGTCCAGAACTTCTGGAGTGCTAAAGGTTGCAGCCCCCTGATTTAGTGATTCTGTCAGAGTCTGGCATCGACATGATTTAGGCACAATAGACTAAACACAAAAAATCTGTGATTTTTCAATCTGCAATATTGACATCTTCTAGTAACTAGTTATTAAAGACTTTACTTAAATCGTTGATAGGAAAAAACAGAACAAAAAATGAGCAATACAAGCAAGCAGGATGGGGGCAGTATACACGCTTTGTGAGCAGACAAAAATATTGTCATTACACCACCAGACAAAGGGGTCAAGATGATCATCCTTGATTTGAAGGACTATTTAAATGGCCTAATGGGAAGAATAATAGGGCAATTAAGCTTGAACCAGCTGTGCCCATCAGTGAATTAGAACATTATTTATACAACAGTAGGCTGCACTGTGTCTGCTGCGGGTGGCCATACAATGAAGGACCCTATGCCCCAAGTGCCCTAAATAAGAATTCATTGAACAGGTACACAACCACACTGTGCTGAAAAACCACACATTTATCAGAAAGACTGAATTGTAATCTGAAAAGGAGAGCCGACAAGTGTTTTGACCTCACAGTCTTCTTCTAGGCTGTTGTGACAATGGTATAGCAAAATCAGGCAAATAAATATAATAGTACACACATTGAGAAAGAAATACCAAAGTACTTAACATAGAATTGCATCATTCGGAAACAAAAGCCACAAACATCAGGTGCATGAAGGTTGAAAAGATAACCAAAATTGTCATCACAATACATTCCGAGCAAATGAAAACCAAAGTTTAAATATAAAAAATATCCATCAAACGTCCATTGATAGAACACACACAAAACAAGTGAAAAATGAAAAAATGTCAGTAAATCAAATAGGGAACAACGGGAAGAAAAGAAACAATCAAAGAGGGAGAAACAAAAACAGATTTAAATCACTTTATGTACTTCATAAAAAAATAGCAAAACAATCAATCACCAGTTGCCCTCAATTAGATGAAACCTGAGCCATGTTGGTAGATTAGCATGTTCAATCAGCTTATAAGTGCCTCAACCCTCTGCATGCAGTGACAGTTTAGAAACTCACCCCAAAATATTTTCAAGAATTGACCTGATTAGGACTAGTGACCATACAAGTTCTAGTGAGTCCATATAATATAATAATGAGCCAAGTCTCCATATAATGTAATAATGAGCCAAGTTTCCATATAATGTAATAATGAGCTAAGTCTAGTGGTTATCTTTCAACAGAATCAAATTGGTGAATGCAATTAATAGAAGTAATCTAGCACTTTATAGTTGAATAAATTCATACCTGAAACACTTTTTATTGATCACACCCATCAGCTGGGGATAATTCAAAAGCAGTGAAAAAAGTGAATAGCTGCATTTGTTGTGCCTCAGTGTAAACCCACTCTGCACCAGATTTGAAGAAAACATACCTTTAGTCAGCCTTCCAGATTAGGTGCATATCCGGCCTTTTTACGCATGGAAATCTTGTCAATACTGCTCTTTTAATTCTTCCTTGCGTAAAGCTTATGCAGGTTATTTATGGCAGCACTGCCATAAATCCTGGAGTTCACTGGTGATAGCCTGGCGAGCAGCAGCAGCTCGCAAACCCACTCTTTACTTTAGCAATCCACACAGTTGCTTGAAAGAAGCAACTGGGATGTGTCCTGGTCTGTTTATTTGTTCAACACTCTTCTCTGTTAATAATTCTATCAAGATAATACTTTCTGAGTAATGTAGAAAGGAATTTGTGTTTTGTTCACTTTGCTCAACTGCCTGCATTTTGTAGGTTACAGTGTTATTAAAGCATTTTGAATCATGAACATGCTTTTAACATTGCTTTAGAACACATACAGTATTGTGTAAAATTAAAATTGTCTCAAAATAGGGCTGCATTTTTGCTTCATTTTCTTCTGTTTTAATCAGCTTTAATAGAGACTGCGCAGTTGCAGCAGCATGGGCATTTTATACTTTGTTTTCCTTTCATCAAAGAAGCACATTAATTGCATTTAATGGCTTGGGGTTCTTCATGTCTTGAAATTTTAGCAGAGCCTCCCAGCAAGTAGTTGTTTGACATTTGTGAAAAGGAAAACCTTTTGGTGTTCTATATGAAGATGTGTTTTTTAACTCTCAACATTGCATGTGCTCGCTTGCATGCACATGTGTGAAAGGGCACTGTAAATAGTTTGTCTTAGAGAGCAAGGAATAACTGGTATGTGTTCTGAACTTTACTTTAACTCCCTTTCTGAAGACCCACCCACAGCAAGTGGGTTTAATGGATGCAGGTAGAAGCCGTGCTGTATATATCTTCAGTGGCCCAGATTGTACCGGTACCTCTCAATAGTACTGGTATATATTCAGGCAAAGTAGACTAATCAGTGGAGCTGCTATACACAATGTCAGGCACAATGCCAATTATCCAAAGCAGGGCTGATTGCATAAGGCCCACATTTCTTAGCAGGGGCTCTGTGTCTTGGGACAGTACCTACATTTCTTAGCAGAACTGCTATAATGACAAAGCACAAACATATGTTGGCATTTTCGAAGCAAGAACAGTGTCTGAGCGCTTCCCACTGCTATCACTACAAAATACTGAATCCCATTACTGTAAGGTAGAAAACCTTGCATGAAAAACAACAGATTTCCCCCCAAAAAATAGGTGTTTAGGGAGGGCTTAGGTGATGGTTTTTTAATAAAATGGGGGATCTCTCCCCACATTAAAAATACAGAAAATATATTTTACATGCAATGCATTCAACCACACAGTAAAAAATTGGTATTTTCACATAGATCCTTCCCACCACCATTCTGAGCTGGTATGATACACACTAGCGGACATTGTGAGAAGATGGCTGTCATATACTTCAACAACTCCTACTCTACTCTGTTCTGTGCTTTTCAAAACTTCTGCCTCTCCCATGACCGATTACTGAGTCCCACTGCCAAACATCTAGCACATTCCAAAATTGCATTATGAATCTCCTGACTAATGTAGGATAGTCCAAACAGGCAGAGGGCTTTTGACAAGCCAGTTATGTCAGGCAAGCCTCACAAGGAACTGCTTGTGCCCTAACCTTGTGTGCCTTTATCAGTCAACAGCCTGTTGGGAAAGGTAGCTCAGTGTGTCAATATCCCTGCTGCAGAGATTATTGTGGACCCTATTAGTTCAGAGCTTGTTGATACACTTGTGTATAGGTGTGTTATAAATGCCATATCATATCATAGGTGAGTCAATGCATCTGCATTAGAGGTATGTGTTTAAGATGTAGGTAACATTCAATTGTAACAGAGTTGAATTGTAACAGAGTTGTAACAGAGTTGATTCTGAGGCACCTCAAAATCAACAACAGACGTACCAGCATCCGCAAAAGAAAAATTAGTCGTAAATATCTCTAGCTATAAACTCAGCAAGTTTGAACGATTGACTCTACAAAAGGGGCTTTCTTTTTTCCCCCTAGACAACAGTACCCTACTGAAAGAGAAGATAGATTTCTTCAAATTAACACACAAAATGAAATTAAAACTCTTTTTTGATTCCATAGAGTTGACTGAAAACAGACACACATCAGATTACTTAGAGATGAAACCCAAAAGTACATTCTCGCCACCAGTTCAAAATTCAATTCTAGAAGCATTTTAGAAACCAGTCTTGAAAGACATGCAAAAAATCAAATTCCAGAATAGATCACGGCCTAATCTAACCAAGAGGGAAAAACAAGCCTTGGAAAAATGGTGGCAGAATCCTGATATAATCATCAAACCGGCTAAAAAAGGGGATCCCTAGTGATTTGAGATACTATCAAGTACAAAACTGAGGTTGAAAAACATCTGAGTGATCAGGACACCTATCTCAAGGTATTCAATGTTCCAACTGAACAGGCTCGAGAAATTATCAAGAAGACATTGGATGAGGCAGAATCAGATGATATTATCTCACACAAAACTAAAGCATTTGTCACCAACTTACATCCTATGATGTCTGTCATATACATCCTGCTAAAGATTGATAAAAACTTAGAAGAACCACCAGGATGTCCGATCATAGCAGCAGACAACAGTTTATTGGAGCCATTGGCCCAATGCATCGATAAGATCATCCAACCACTAACACATAAGTCTAAAAAGTACATCAAAGATACCAACCATTTTCTGAGAAAATTGGACTCTTTAACCTTTGAAGAAAACACAGGCATCCTATTTACAATGGATGTAACTAGCTTATATAGTAACATCACCCACCATGCGCGGCTTGAAGCACTGGAGCGAATGCTCTTCAGCACAGAAGAGGCAGTAAAAGGTGACCGGTTATTGATTCTGAAACTTTTAAGCATTGTACTTAACAACAACTTCTTTATGTTTAAGGACCGTTATTTTGTACAAATATCTGGAACTTCAATGGGGGCAGCGATGGCCCCTAGTTACACGAATGTTTACATGGCCTACCTAGAAGAGATACAGATGATCAAAAAACTGAGATGGGAGAACAAATTAAAGTGCCTTGTTAAGTACATAGATGACCTGTTTGGGGTCTGGAAAGGCACCAAAGATGGATTGATTGAGTTTTTCAATGTATGGGCAGCCTCGCACCTAGGATTAAATTCACCCATAAATAGAGCAAAACATCTATAGAATTCCTGGAGGTTCTAGTCTATCATAACTCTAACAAACTAGAGACAACGATTTTCATCAAATCCACAAACAGGAACAGCCTTCTTTTGGCATCGAGCTTTCATCCCAAGAAAACCATAGAAAGTATCCCTCTTAGCCAGTTCCTCAGATTTAGGAAAATTGTATCTGATGAAGGGGAATACGAGATCGAAGCCACTGAACTTACCAACACATTTTTGAAAAGAGGATATCATAAGGAGACAGTGTCGAAACATGCTACGAAAGTAAAGAACACACCAATACTTGAGGCTTTGAAACCAAGTACAAAAAGTACCAAGAGTGATTTAGTATACTTCACCACCTACTCTCAACAAAGTAGTAGGATAAAGAAAATAGTGAAGAAAAATTGGAGAATGATGTCTCTAGACCCTACACTAGCAAGTCTGTTTCCAACCCCACCACTGTTTGCTTACAGTAAAAGTAGATCCCTCCGAGACCACCTTATCAAATCGGACTTCAGCCACAAAAGATTGAAGAAGAAAACTTTCAGCGGTACTATCCCCTGTAACAACTGCAACAATGTGATTCAAGGTAACCACATCAATCATCCACACAAAGGACACAGGCTCCTGCTCATGCACAGATCCACTTATAATACGAGAAATGTAATATATGGGATAAAATACCCATGTGGGCTGTATTACGTGGGACTTACTGGCAGAAAGGCAGAAAGAAAATCAGATGGGGAGAACATAAGTCAAGCATCCAAAATCTCTCATTGAAATCACCAGTAGCACAACATTTTAATGAACAGAAACACAGAATTGCACAAATGAAGTTTGTTTATCTTGGAACATGTGACACTACCAAGGAGGGGGGGCGCAACTTAAATAGGTTATTCCAACAAAGAGAAATCTGTTGGATTGAGAAGTTTGAAACCATGTATCTTCGTGGAATGAACATGAAGTGGGACTTAAATAGTTATCTCTAAATTAGTCACTGAGTTGACCATCATGACTTTTCACATTTGCATATGAATGTAATGTTTAGAAAGATTGTGCTAAACATGTATTTTTAAGGGTTATCGATTTAATTCACTCTGTACCATCTAATGAATGATCTGAAAATGTATGAAATGTTCACTAATTATTGATTTAACACAAATATTGCCTAACAATAATTAGCGGATTTGCTTTAGACTGTTTTGATCAGAGTATCACATTTCCAAATTGAGTCTGAAATTAATTCTGAACTAACTGTAATAGACCATTACACCATTTCTAAAAAATGCAGAAAACATGATTTAAAACCGTAATGCTGCCTTAAACTATTATGGTAAGTGGTACACTCACGGATTAGTTATTGCACAAATACAGATTTGCACTAGCTCAATTGAGAAAGCACACAACCACTACAGCAATTACTATTTAATCGCTCCATACTATATTGGAAAGGTTCCTCTATCATAGAGACGCAACATCTGAATTTGAACCTTCAAGAATCCAATTATCTATGAACGTTCAATACACCTAAAATGGCGTCTCTCCGCTGCCAAGAGGGAAACTAGAATTGAGTATAAGAGACAGACCAGCAAAAGGGTTGCCTAGCAATGCGCTGATGCAAAGTCTGTGTGAGGTTCACTCACACGCTCGGAGGACGGAGCTCTCCATGCTGAACCGTGTTCGAGGTATGTTCAGATCCAATACCCAAGTTAGACATACTGAATGCATCAATGGCTATCCTATCACTAATAAGAACCTCCTTTCTATATACAGAGAGGATTTACTTAACAGATCGTACCTATTCCGTCATCCTCCGACCTTCAGAACGCCATTGTGGATGACGCTGTAACGTTTCCATGGCAACACAGTAAAGAAACCAGGGAACATGATGAATGTTCCGCGTTCGAAGGTATGATCAGATAATGACTTATTGCATTAACAAAGAGTTACAAGCTGACAGTTCTGAATCAATATACCAAGCGTATGACTAACATACACAATTAATTACAACCATTAAAGATTTAATGCATTCTGCAACCGATTGATCCTGCTTGGGAAGTAATACAGATAACGTTCAGCAGGAAACTAAGTAGGTGAGTTAATTTAACCCTATCAAGAAAGCATGTCATCTACATTGAAGTACATGGGTCTCACAGAGGGACAGAGCGCCTAACCAGCATCTTGTCCCTCTGGAGACCCAACCATTTAATAACAAAATCGCAGTAATGTAATATTATTTTTACCAACAGAATTGGAATTTTTCTGATTATTAAGAAGAGTCTCTACACTTGGCTCTACACTAATTCAAAGGTTAGTGCCCTTGAGCTTATAGAACTGATGTATTTGCTGCTAAGATTCAACAGTAAATCAATACTAGTTATGGGTAAACATATCTTAATAGAACTTTTATTAGATTTATTTCTAGAAGAAAGTATTAAAACACAATATCTATACCTGAAGAAGGGCAAAGAAAGCCTGAAACGTGTAGTCTAAGGATAGGAGATACAACTCTGAATGCTCTCAGTGCAATCTATCATCCATAACTAACTCCTATCAAGATATCTGGATAAAATAAAACACATAATGACTTATAATGTTGATGCATACGTGAATGTAATGTGAACCATATTGTTACCATGTGATGTATACTTTGATACATTCATGTGAATTGAGCAGAAAAGGACACACTCCATATATGTTGAGATTGAAAATTGGAACAGTACACATCTATTTGTATCTATTTGTTTACATCTTTATTGTTGAAAATACATAAAGATAGTTTTGACAAAACAAAACCCCACCTTGTGACTTAAATGTACTGATATCTAACAATTACATTGTATTAAGTGTGCCCTTGTTTGCCCCGCCCTGTTGTGTCTCAAGGGACCTAATTTCTCAAAATGTTTCGAATCTGGTAGCACAGTTCCAACAAGGAGCGCCTGAAAGTTATTGACATCCAATCAAGCACTACTCAAATCAATCAAAAGGAAATTGAGTGCACCTTCACAACCCAATGTTCTTTGATTTAGGTTTCGACTCACCAAAAGGACTACTAAATGTTGAGTGATTCAAAACACACACATTTCATCAAGGATGCTATACCTGTACTGGCTCAGAATACACAACTCTCATGGCTGCTATACCTGCAATGGCTCAGAAGAAGAACACACATCCCATGGGGGCTGCTTTACTTGTAATGGCTCAGACCATACATATCTCATTGGGGCTTCTATACCTCATCGGTTGATTTCCCTGGCCCGGGTGCTAATGTGGAAGAAGAAATCAAGGGATAACAATAATAAAGTTTGGCTTGGTCTCATTATGTATTTATTCCCTGAAAAGGGCATACCATATGTACCATATGACGATTACTTAAATATGTAAGAGATATATTTGTTCTATTGTAATACATTTGATGACAACACATACCACGTACATCTACAACAAATAATATGAAGTTACAACCATTTCTCAATTCACTTTCAAATTTAAACTGATATGAAAGCATATTAATAAAATCAGTACAGCAATTTCAAACAACTGGCTGCTTTCAAACAAAGCCTGAAATGAAACCAGCAAATAAGTTAGTGAAGGTACTCAAATGAAATGTAGCGTATTTGCATTTAAATATTCATGGTGATGATGTGAAATCGTTTAGAGTACTACTGTGATGAAAGGACTACTGTTCTGCTGGAGTACAAGGGTGAAAAGCGGCTAAACTGCCTACTCAGCCCTCACACTACTATAAATCAACAGTGATACTAATAATAAAGGTGAAACGGGCACAGTCAAGAGATATACCTTCTTCACCTTTCATGTTAATGTGCGGCAAGGGCAGACTGTACTCTCAAGAGGGGTGTGAATGTGTTAACAGTAGAAACTCAAATAGCAACTGTACAAGACTCCAAAATAACAAAATGCCCAATCTAGCTTCTACAAAATATATACTTTAATTAAAAAGCCATTGCCTGTGGATAGAACAAGGGTAAAGAACAAGGAATTGCAATACCGTCACTTGCAAAAGGATATGTCTTTGAGAAAAAGGTGGCTTAGCAGTCCCTAGGGTCCCACGAATGGATCAGGAGGGCTTGGGCTTTTCAAAAGTACCTTAATATCTTTTTATTTTAAGGTTATTGTTTAAAGCACGGACGTAGCCCGAGAGCAGCAGAGCACTGCACAGAGGTGGGTAACCGGCATTTGGTGGTTCTACAGCATTGTACTGGGTTTTTCAGGACTGTGTGTGTGGATTGAAACAGGTTAGACCACAGCAAGTTGTGCTTCAGGAGCTGAGTCAGTGTCAATTCTGGTTCAGTGGGAAGCTATATGCAGTTTGATGCTGTATCAGAACGGTGGTGTTCAAAGGGTCCCATAGGTAAGGTTCGATGGCTGAGCCAGTTTAATGCAACTGGTAACACTGGGTTGATTCGTCAGGCGAACCGATGTTTCCAGCAGTTCAAATCAAGGTCTGGTCAGATCGATGCAAAGATCCTGGCAGTTTGAGGTACTGTTCGAAGATGCAGCAGTTTGAAGACTTCCACAGTGGCAAGCTTCTTGTACAAGCCAGGCAGGTTACATGCTCTGCTGGGAGATGCAGCAGCAAACTGGTTCAATGCAGCAACACAGGGGATGGAGGTAAGCAACATGAGTCCTTAGTGGTTCAAATACATGCAATAGCAGTCAACTTCGGTCGAAGACGGTTCGATGTGGCAGAACACAGGAACACAGAAGCTTTGGCCTCTCTGGTGCTGTGAGTCCCCCCAATCCTGGGGCTCACGGACAGGATTAGTAATTTTCCTCTTCACTCTCAGTCCTGAGAGATTGGCTGACATCTGCTGGAGTCTTTCACCTCCAGTGAGGATCCAATGTTCTGGTGCAGCTGGCAGTAAGTGCAGGGCTTGGTCCAACAGCAGACACCACCAATGTTCCCTGGGAAGTTTTCAGGGGCAGAGCTTGCCACTGCCTTGGAACACCTGCCTTTAAACGCACAACTGGGTGACTTTGGAAAGGACTGCTCTCTCAACAGGGTCTAAAGAAATTCTTCTTGTCTTAAGGTCCAATAGAAATCAGGAGAAAGAGTCAGAGGCCCCTTCCTTATAAAGGTAAAATGTACCAGGGGATTAGATAAAAGTAAGCCAGGTTTAAGGGGTACAATCCCTGTCGCTGTGGCAAGTGATTCTTGTCCACTTGCATCATTCCAAAGGTACTTTGTTCTGCAGGAAGTGGAGGAAACAGAAAGGAAATAGAATCCCACAGTAAACTAAAATGAAGAAACACTTCCTTCAGTCCTGTCTGATATGTTTGACCATTCGGACTCAACCCCCTTCCCAAGCCTGCAGCTTCATAGGCACTTTGGTATACCACACCTAGAGTGAGGCTGGTCCTTTTGTTATGGGGTTGCCTCTTTTAAGCATGGTTCGCAAGAACTCTGCTGCTGAAAGGTTGCTAGTCTGGAGATTGCTCCTCGCAAATGATCAAAGAGAGAAAGCATTCCTGCTTATTGGTTTGGGAGGTGGAACTAAACCCAAACCATGCGCTGACACTTTGCTGGATCTAGGTTCAATTTTGAAGAACCGAGTCTTGTATGGAGGTTGATTTGTAGGTGCTTTTATCAGTCACTTGTGCCAACATGTGTTTCGACCCTGCAGGTTTTTTTTCAAGGCATGTATTATTAGGCACTTGGATGTATGACCTATTTGGCCAGAGTGGCCACTGGAACAAGATGGGCAGTCACAGTGATCTTTTGGGCCTTGAAAGGTTTCATAAATCGAAATATTTCCCCAGTGGTTTGTTGCATTTTCACACATTATTTGACACATGAGCATTACCATTAAGTCTCAATTAAATCGGACACCCTGATAATCAAATTGTGATACCCATGGAATTTTAGAGTTATTAGTGTGGATTGTTGGACTTTTACTTACTCTTTTGCCAGTTTGGCAAAGCACTAATGATGACTTTTCTGCAGTAATCTTTAAACCTAGAGAGTTCATGAATACGGTGTATGCCATGATGAATTGTTGCACACACCAACATCGAAAAAAGCGATTGCCGATTATAGGGACATTAGCACCATTCTCCAATAAAGCATTAAGAAGGCCATTAATATAATGTGAAAATAGGAATGGGCAAGAGCGCATCCTTGCTGCATTGCTAGAGCCACAGGAAAGTCATTAGTGCATTGGTGTTCATCTCAATTTTGACACAGGCACAATTGCCTTGATGGATACTAATCAGTGCCTCTAACAGGCCTGCTGAACACTACATGGACTCTAGCATCCACCATAAATTGGTCTGGTTGCCTTTGTTGAAGGCGGTGCTAAGGTCCATGAATGCCAGAAATTTGGATTCTTGTTTGATATCAATCAAGTTTGCTATAATGAGATATAGATTGAGTAATTTCTTACTCGTGGCAAGTCCTTGCCGAAAACGCAGCTGGATGTCTATCAGGATGTTCTCTGAAGCCCAAGATTCAAATTTTGCCAAGATGACCCACCCAAAAATTTTGAAATGAGATTCCCGGAGTGATATTGGCCTATAAGCCCTTGGATTGTCTCTCCTCCCTTTCTGAATATTGGTTGTATGATAGTTTTTTTAAAAGAGTCCGGGAAATTCTGATGACTCATCATAGCATTATAACATATGTCAGGAAAGGAGCCTGTATATCTGTATCATATCTAGATAAGTTGCAGGAATGCTGTCTGAATCTGGACTTCGGCCCTGTTTCTGCTTATTTATGGCTTCTAGTACCTCAGATAAAAAGATGTGTGGGGGGAGTAAATCACTTGATTTACTAGAGAAATAAAAACGTTCCTGTTCAACCTGAACCCAGGCTGAACATAGCCTGCTTTCTCTCTGCTAACACCTCCCCTCCCCCGCTTCTCACCTGTGTTTGTCATTTTTTTGTGCGCCCTGAGGCCCATGGCCGTGTGGCGCTTTATGAAAATTGAAATAAATAAATGATATCTCAATGGCAATTGTGTGCAAATCTTCCTTAAGTATAAGATAAAGTGAGTTTTAGTATCTTCAACGGTGGTTTCTGGGCCACATTGTCCTTGAAGGTAACCTGGCCCTGAAGAGACAATTTCCCAAAACATCTTGGAGTCTTATAGTGCGGCGGCCTCGCTTAAGTCGGACCATGCTGGATTATCTAGCTCTTTCTTTCTGGTCATAACGGCCCTTTTGTATATACTCCGGATATGTTTGATCTAAATTTTGGGGGTGTTAAGATTTTTGACTAGTGTGAGAAGGTTACTCTTGGCCTTTGAGCATTCAGCGTTAAACCATGCCTTTGATTTGGAAAGGGCTGAGGTCTTTAAGGTACAAGAAAAATAGATTGAGAATCTCCCCAGTAGCTTGTGACAGATTAACTTTACCTGTGTATCATTAGGGTCTATTTCTATCAGGGCTTCCAAATAGCACTTCTTTTGGATGATTAGGAAGTCCATGATACTTTCCTTGTTGAACTCATCCCATTTCAATCTTCTGCGATTGGCACATACCGTGACCGAAGCTCGATGAGGGCTTACATTTGCGGGGCTCATGCAAAGAAACCAATTGAATGACATGGCAATAGGATAATTGATTCCTCCACTTTGAAATCCATTATGAAAGGCCATTTTGTTCCAGATATGCCCATATGATCAATCGCAGAACAGCGCCTTGCTCCTCTGAAGGTTTGGGCCTCTGGTATATCTGAAGAAGTGCAGGCATTTAAAGAGCATAGCCCCCATTCCGACATCCATCCATAAAATTGGAGTCCTTTGGAACCAGCCCTGGGTTCCTCATGCAAGGATCAGGAATAACAACAATGTGATCTTTGTTATTGTAATAATCAAAGCTCCTTAGTCATCTTGGGTAGGTTCTGTAAATAAGCTTTATTCCATGTTACACAAAGTCCCTTTAACATTACCCAGGCTGGGCCTCTCCAACTGACACCCTCTGGAACTTTCACTCACAAGCTAACGCCAAGCATGATACACCACATCTCCATTCTTCTCTCTCTCTCTCTCTCTCTCTCTCTCTCTCTCTGTCTCTCTCTCTCTCTCTCCTCTCTCTCTCTCTCTCTCTCTATCACACACACACACACACACTCTCTCTCTCTCTCTCTCTCTCTCACTCTCTCACTCATGGGGCATTTTTTTGTGAGAGATGCACACACAAGAAGGGTGGAGGCGTCTCCCACCAACATATTGATATTGTTATTTTATTTCTATCGCGCTCGTACACAAGTGTTTTAACGTACTGGCTGTGCATCGAACAGAAGCCACTCATTCTTACGGTAGGAGTCCCCCCTTTCTACCCGTATACTTTTCCTAGTCACGTGAATGGGAAGGCATCTCCCTCTTATTTACAGACACATCTCAACCATTCCTCAATTCACTTCAACTCAGCATGCTTACAAAATACCCATTCCTTACTTCACTTTAACTCTGCATAACTACAAAATACCCATTGACCAAACCTCAAACCGGAGGAGAGGTCCCAAACATCTTTAAACACTCAACAGTAATGTTTTACACTCTGACATTTTAACATATTGAAATTGATCTAAATGTCCTGAACTGAAAACAGCGTTGAACCTGAAAAGCCCTAAACATGTCAAGCAACCCATATTTTTAACTGGCTCACTTTCACAGAAAAGAGGATCACAATCCCTTTACTTTTAATGCGATGAGGCTTCACATCCTAAAAGTCCTTAGCTGTGTTCAGCTCTAACCTGTGAACTCTCAAAAATTGTAAGTCCCTAGCATTTACCCATTACCATAGGGATAGGTCCATGGCTGTAGTCAGCTGTAACCTGCAAATTCTCAAAAGTTCATTAGTCCCTTTCATGCACGCATTTTTATAATGCACCTTCCTCAACATAAGATTACTACAAAATAATAATAACATGTTGCAGCAAGTGACCTAAAAGTCCATGTTGCAGCAGCAACCAAAAACATCCATGTTGTTGCCATCAGCCTACAAGTCCAAGTTCCAATCAACAACCTGCGACAAAAATTCCTCAAGAGAGTTAAACTTCTACAACCCATCACATAATCATACTCAGGTGCGAACCAATGTTCACATCAACTGCAGCATCCACCCACATATTTTCGCTTCAACAATACAGCGGCGATTCAACAAAACTGTAGCTCTAAGCTCATTGCCCCAGCATTACCTTGCGCAGTGGTTCCTGTACGCAACATTATATACCACATTGCCCATCTACACGACATAAGCACTTATTTCATATTAACCCAACTGCACAAAAAGCTGGACTGTTTGCACCCAAATAAGTACAACCAAGCATCTCTTCAACACGCTCCTATTCAGTATGGCAAAGAATCTCTTCAATAGGCTCACTCGTGCAAACAGTACGACGAAGCGTCTCTTCAATGCTCTCCCAACGCACAACCTCTAACAGGGCCATACCTGTCTTTGAGGCATTTGTTGACATATCATTCCCGTTTGCGAAGACACTCCTTCTTGTGGCTCCTCATGTCTCACCCATGTGGGATACCTCATATCCGCTGCATTTCACCTTTATCCGATGCGGACTCCGCCACCGCTCCACTTCGATTACAACCCCAATGATCCAAACCCCTGCCGCCCATTTGTTTCTTGTGCGGGCCACTCCACTTCCTTCTGTCTGTAATGAGGGTTCTTTCCTTTGAACCTCCAAACTTCCTGGATTGTATCAGCACGCACCTGTCCGCTAGAAGGTGCCTTCCTCATATGCAATGCAGCCTGTCTTGGAAACCGAGGCTCCCTTTCTGTTCCATAACTGTAACAAAGCGTTTGCTGGCTATGTGTCACAGGGAATTCCGAGCTATCACCACCCCCCTTAGCTCAGCTCTGACATCATCATTCTCTTTACTTTCACTGGACGCACTGGAGCTCCTGCAGGGAAAACCGCTGCAATGGCAAGCAAAGCGCTCTAGATCAAAACTCTTGCCACATTCTCATGGCACACTCATCTTCAGAACCTGTTCCACACCAGTAAGTTGCTTAGAATGGTGATGTGCATTTTAAATGAAGTGCTGCCAATCTAGCACGGGTGGAGGCACCCCGAGGTCTGGATCCTCTTCTTCTCACTTTGCTAGGACAGCAGGACTTATATAGTACTAACGTTCCTGTTAGCACACTAATACACAAACGAAATGCCTTCTTCTCACCCCCTTAACTCTGGCCAACTTACCTTGCCTTTGTGCCATTGGACCTCACTTCGCCCTGGGTCTCTTGTTGGAGTATGGTTCCTCCTATTCCTTCACGAGGGTTGCCGAAATGTACTGCTGCTCCCCCTCTTTCTTCTCCCAGGGGTATAAGAAGGCTGCAGCTCCCTCTATTCTTGGCCCTGGGTGATGGGACTTACTTGTGTGGGGGGCAGTGATTGCTTTCCTTCTCCTCTGCACTGCCCCCCGCAGCAGACTGGTCACCTTCATCTTACTTCGTTTGGCATGCAGGTTTTTTTTCTTTACTTGTGGAAAGACCGACTCATCACCAGGGTAATAATCAAAGCTCATTAGTCATTGTGGGTAGGTTCGATAAGTCAGCTTAATTCCATGTTACACAAAGGCCCTCATTACAACTCAGGCGTTAAGGGTTAACGCCGTCGTTAACCCTTAACGCCTGATTCCAATTTTAACGGCTGCTTTTAGCAGGCGTTAAAATCCATGGTGCTAAACCGCCTTGGTGCTAATTACGGCACCGTAATTTACGGTGCCGTAATTAGCGCCTTCCCCACTCCCATTATGCCCTATGGGGCAAAAATGGGAATGGGGAAGGGTAAATGGGAAATGGGGATTTACCTCCCCACTCACCTTGGAATGGGGCGGTAAATCCGCCATCCACCATGGTGTAAACAGAGTTTACACCATGGTGGTAAAGTTGGTGTACTTACCGCCTGGGTCGTAATGACCTCCAAAGTCCCATTAAGATGGTAAGTAAGAACCACTGGGTTCCATCACCCAGGCTGGGCCTCTCCATCTGACATCCTTTGGAACTTTTATGACAGGCATTTCTACACTCACAACCTGACATTCTCTCAGGCACACCAACATTCTCTCAGCATTCACACCAAGCATGATACAACAGTTATTTTCAAATAACTCTTAGGGGGGACAATTTCCCAATCATAGGTTGAAGTTCCCTCTAAGCAATACGTAGACATTCTTGCCAATTACAGAAGTCATAACATCATCCATAAAAAATGTAATCAGTGTTAAACTTGAGACATTGTTATGCTTTTCAGGCGAGTTATTAAAATGTATCAAAACAATTTGGTAATGCGTAGGTCCTGTTAGTTTGAGTAATTGTACGAAATTCAGAAAGGGTTTATTGGACATCATTGCTGGTTGAGTTTCTGCTCTGATGAAGACTGCCAGTCCCCCAAACTATCACAGGTTTTCTTAGATGCATACATTTTTTAAGAGACTTATGTCTTCCATTGCCCAGTTTTTTTAATATAAAATTATATCATGGGTAATCAAGAACTTTAAACTCTGTCTACTTGAGGAAGAGGGACACACCTATTATGCCTTGTCAGTATTCAGAACGTGCAAATGCAGAAAGGAAGCGGGAAGAGGGGGTAAATGCTGGGGAGTACAAGCTTGTGGGTGAGCCATGGAGGAAATGCTCGGAATGTTGAGTGCTACACGGCCATAGCCACCGGAGGTTTAAGTGCGAGTCTCCAGAGCAGAGGGTGTGCGGAAGCAAAATGCTATGGATAGACAGGAGCTGGGAATAATTGGTGTGGGAGGTCAAGGCCCCGAAGATGCATATGGGCCAAGGACACCAATTCGGCAACTGTGGGATTAGTAGAGGAGAGAAGGTGGGTGAAGGCGGGAGAAGGTGCAGGGGGAGGCTATTCCAAAGGAGGGAACCCTCAGAGGAAAGTGAGCAACCCCCTGCCCTCTTTTTAGCAAAACACTTTACACACAAAGAGTTGATGCAAGAGGAGCAAAGAGGTCTAGTGGGAGAGTATTTAATGAGATAGAGTTGTAGAAAGTGTAGTCCCTGGGCCCAGGCAGCCTTGTGGATGATGCAGAGGAATTTGAATTTAATCCGTGCAGCAACCAGGAGACAGTGAAGACTTTTTAGTGCAGGAGAGATGCATTCCCTGGGCTTAAGGCCAAGGATAAATCTTGTTGCCCTATTCTGGATAAGCTGAAAGGGTTGCAGAGTGGAAGAAGGAAGATTCAGGAGAAGGCTATTACAGTAGTCAAGTCTAGAGAGAACTAGGGCTTGAGTCACATTGAGCCTCTGCGGGAAAGTGAGAAAAGGTCAAATTCCTTTGAGAAGGAAGAGCTGATAGCTGGACTTCTTGGCAATGTCCTGAGTGTGAGGGAGGAAGGAGAGAGAGGAATCGAAGATGACTGCACGGTTTCTGGCTTCAGTTGAAGGAGCAGGGGGAGAGCCCAAGGAGGAAGGCCAGAGTGAGGGGAAGAAATAGGGAGCAGGGGTCCCATTCGGAAGCATCTCAGTTTTACAGGCATTGAGGCAGAGATCACCAGAGGCACACCAGGACTCAGGGAGTCTGAAGTAGAGCTGTGATATACTTTAAGTGTTTGGCCAAGGGATACATAAAATCCCAATGAAAAATATCTGCATGTAGCACTGAATTGGTGCTGGTACCTTTTCTATGTAAAGTGCTTTGTATTCCATTTTCAGTTATTGCGATTTTCAGATTCAAATATACAATTTCCACATGACTATGTCATTCTGTGAATTTGATATTATTCTGACTGATATTCAATATTCTCACAAACTCTTGCCAATCCTTTATAGTTCCATTCCAGATAATAAATACATTGTCAATATATCTATTCCACAGAATTATTTTGCTCTGTATAGAATTGATGTTCAGTTGATTGTAAAATATCTTCTTCCCATTGTCCATGTAAATGTTTGTATATGTTGATGCAAATGATGTACTCATAGCCGTACCACATAATTGAAGATAATATTTACGATTAAACAAAAAAAGAGATTGGGCCTCATTACACGTTGTGCGGTAAGGGTTTACCGGTACCGGTAAGGGTACCGGTACCGGTAAACCCTTACCGCCTTACTACGAGGTCCCTTTGCGGGTCCTCCCTTAACGCCTGGTTTTTCCAGGCGTTAAGGACGGGACCCGCAAAGGGACCTTGGTGCTAATTACGGTACCGCAATTTGCGGTACCATAATTAGCCCCTTCACCATTAACATGGAGCCCTATGGGGCTGACTGGCAATGGTGAAGGGGCAATGGTGGATGGCGGAATTAGCGCCCCCACTCACCTTGGAATATGGCGCTAATTCCGCCATCGACCAAGGCGGACCCGGTAAAGGACCGGTGGCAACAATGGCGCTAATAGCGCCATGGTTTACCGCACAACGTGTAATGAGGCCCATTATTTCCTAAACAGTACCACAATATTTCAATAATTATTTTTGAATGTTCTCTGTAACTAGCTTATTTCATTGACAAATAATGTTTAAGTGGTTTTATTCCCAACTCATAACTGATACATGTATATCAGTGAAACAACATCCAAGGTTGCTAATAGATCAGAATCATTCCACGGTACCCTTTCAATTTGACTTAAAAAGTCAGTAGTGTTATATATTATTGCAAAGTATATACAAATGGGAATAAAATGATTCTATACACATTTATGTTTTTTCCAAAAGTGAACCATCGGCGATAACAAATGTATATTTCCTCTTATGAACTTTAGGTAGGATATATATTGTAGTTGAAATTGAATGGGGAGTAGACAAACATTGGTTTTCATCCCAATCCGGTAGGCCTTGTTGATATCAATCCTGTAACATTGCATCCTACTCTATCTTAAATTCTGAGTCGGATTCATCTCAGGAGTTCTATAGCAGTTAACATTATTCAGCTGCCGTAAAGCCTCATCTATGTCATCCTCCACATTGATGATTGCAATATTACCTCCTTTGTCAAAAGCTTGCATCAATATAGAGTTTGTCAGATCTTAGAGTACGTATGACCTCCAACTGCTCCTTGGTTAGAATATTCTGCCAAAATTAATTCATAGTTTTATTCAAGTTCCTTTACATCATCTATAACTAGATCTTCAAAAATATTTGTTTGTGATAAACCATGAACAAATAAACAAATTAAAAAAAAAATCTTTTGATGTTCAACTTTGTCAGATTAAATTTTGACTTCTCCTTGAGAACACTGGATTCTATTGTTATTAGGATCAGTATATCCGTTATGAATAAAGCTGTTGTCTCCACAGATACTTCTTTAACTTCATGCATATTTTTCTGATTTGCATAAAAACGTGCCTGTTTTTTTAAATCTTGAAATTGTGCAGATTGGTCTTTGCTTGTTTGTAGTCAAATATGGCAGGGAGTTAAACCTCTTTATAACACATATGTTTCTATCATAGAGACCTCTCTTGTTGATCAATTAATAACTTGTAAATCTCCAGCTAATTCCTTGGTTTGCCCCGCTATTTAACAAAGCACGACTGAGGTCTTTGAATGCTTTGTTCTCTTGCCCTGTTTTCTAACCTTTCTGACCCTTCTCGTCCGCTGCAACCTTCTTTGCTTCCTCCTGTGGGCCTTCCATTTGAAGATGGCTCCCTTTTTAACAAATGATGCCATGGGTGACGTGGCGAATGAATGGAAACAAAGAAAGGACACAGTCGATTATTCAGCTAAAAGTCTGCCTATTTTTCCCATTACTTGAGAAGTAGAGCTAGAAAAATACAGAATTCACCTTTTTCTTCATATAGAAATAAGAGCGGTAGTGGCATGAGCCAATACTGTACATTACCCATTTTCACCTTTATTTCGAAGGTAGGAATTGGCAGAAAACATGTTTTTAAACATACCTTTTAAGGATGGAGGTGGGATTTCTGGAAGTGTTCACACAAAAAAATCTCCCTATCCTGTAAAGGCACCCTTAGTCTTATATTGTACAAAATACGCTTTTGATACTATGAAATTTAATTTGGTATTGAAGTTACAATTTACATTTATACCCTGTTTGGAAGTTGGCTGTGCAGTTTTTCTGAAGTGCAACTAAGGGCTTAGTAAAACCATACATATTAGGCAGTACACAACTCCACTCTTAGTATAAGGCTGTCCCACCTGAGTAGTTGGTAGAATACAAAGAGCAGACAGGCTTATCTGACTGAAACACTATGGGCCTCATTACGAGGAAGGCGGTAGAGGGTTAACGGTGCCGGTAGTGCTGCCAGCGCCGTTAAGCCTCTACCGCCTCATTACGAGGTCTGCTCGCGGATCCCGCTAAGGTCGTCTGGTAAAACCAGGCACTCTTAGCGGGACCCGCTCGCAGACCAGGATGCTAACAACGGGCCCGTCATTAACAGGCCTGTTGTTACCACACTCCACATTCCTATTGAGCCCTTTGGGGGCTCAAATGGGAATGGGGATGTATCGGGTCTGGTTCCCAGGAAAGCGAATGACCAGGCCCTCCAAGGTTGGAATGTCCCGGTAATTCCTCATTCCTGGAACCCGGACGCAGACCTGGTACCCGGTATGGGGGTAGCCACGCTAAAAGAACGGCACCTGCCCGCAGAGTTTCACGGAAGCACTGGCACCGTTGTTAATGGTGCCAGAGCTTCCGTGGTCCCCATTCCCATGGTGTCCTAAGGGACACCATGGGAATGGGGACTTACAAAATTACCGGCGCCTGACTTCCCGGCTGACAGGGTCAGAATACCCTGGTGTTACTAGGAAGTCAGGCAGCGGTAATTCATTATGGGTCTGGTGGCAACCTGCCAGTTTTACCGGCACAGTTACCGCCAGACCCATAATCAGGCCCATTGCTTTGAAGTACACAGACCAAAGCATAGCCTCTGTTCGGAAAACAAACAGTATTTCAAGGGAGGTCAGACCTTATTAAACACATTTACGATAGGACACACCTATTCATGGGGTGTAAAACCATCAGTTACCTTTAGTTTAGTTTACAGTAAGTCAAGGTTAGTAGACCCTGTCAGTCATGCAGTGACACTCAATTAAGGCATCACATAGTAAACCAACCCTATTACCAGGATACTTGTCTGAATAGTGGAACACTGATACAAGGAACAATATGCACCCATAACTACATTAAGGCTAACATTCAGTTATACCAGGTGAGTAAGACCTTTTGGTGTAATATACAATTACAGTTGCTTTTCAGATCAGTGAAACACAGATTAAGGCAAGCAATAACTTTCAACACTATTTTAGGATTGAACCAGGCAGACCAAGGTCAGCTACACGTAAAGGACACTGTTTAAGAATGTCACACAGCTATTCTGGCCAGGTAAAACCTAAGGGTGTAATATACTTATGCAGTTGTTTTTCAGATCAGTGGAACATAGACTAATGTAAGCAATAACTCTTTAACTAAGTTTAGGACGGCACAATTGGTGGTTAGGTAAGTTTGCACAGAGGCTTTTGGTAAGTATGCACCGCGTAGAGAGAGAGAGAGCGCAGTGAAATAAGTGTCCGTGTTATTGGAGCTAGCGCAATGAATAATGTCTCTTCTTTCTTACAGGGGTTTGTGCGCTCGTGCAACTAACCTGGATTCCAGCATCGCGGGAAGATTCGGTGAGTATGCGCAGTGTTACTGATGTGCGCCTGTTAACGCTGTTCTTCTTTATTCTTACAGGTGCTGGTGTAGAAGTCCCCTCTTGATTGGAGATAGCTGCGGCTTGGAGTAAGAAGAGGGTAAGCTGAAGCTGAATGATCCAGAGCGGGTAAGCAGAAGTAGGATGATCCGGAGCATGTAAGCATAAGCAGGATGATCCAGAGCAGATAAGCAGAAGCAGGATGATCTGGAGCAGGTAAGCAGAAACAGGATGATCCGGAGCAGGTAAGCAGATGCTGGCTGATCCAGAGCACGGCAAGTGTGTTGCTGATACAGCTCCCAGTAAGCAACACGAAGCACTGGAAGAATCTTAGGTGTGGCTTATATAGCCAGCCACACCCAAACACTAGAGAGCTCATGAGTTATCATGCACTTCCTGTTTGGCAACAGGAAGTGGTAACCAGGAAGTTACTACAAACAATAGGAAGGAATGAAAGGAGGGATTTCTTATGGGTTCTTTGTGTGCCTATGCCAGGCCTGCCAAGCCTCCACCCAGCTTGTCACAACCACCTGCCTGATACCCATGACAGTCTTCCCCCTCAAGACCCCTCCCAATGGTGTGTATGAGGGCTTTCGTTTCTCAAGATGGTCCCGATGGAATTTCCGCACCAATCGGGGGACATGCACGTGCGTGCTGGGTTCCCATGATCCTTCCTGTGGGTTTTTACTCCTCCCAGTCAATCAAATAATACAGGGTCTTTCTTACTTGTTTGGAATCTAATATGTTCTTTACTTCATATTCTGGTGCTTCTTCACCAACTTGTATGGGTGCGGGAGGTGTGGAAGTTCGGGTTCCTGGGTGTGCTGTTTTTAATAGTGACACGTGAAATACGGGATGTATACGCATATGTTGAGGTAACGCAGTTCTCATGGCTGCTGGATTAATAACTTTTTCTATTGTATACGGGCCGATGAATCTAGGCTGAAATGTCTGGGGACCCTTTAAAGCAATGTATCTAGTTGCCAGCCAGACCGAGTCTCCCACTTGATAATCTGGGGCTTTTCGTCGATGGCGATCAGCGTTTCTTTTCTGTGTTTCTTTGGCTTGCTGTAGGTTCATGCTAGCTTCTCTGGCTGCTTTCATGATACTGGCATGTAGATTCTTTACTGCAGGCATTTCAATCTTTTCTGGCGGATCGTAGACCGACGTTCTGGGGTTTCAACCATATATAGTTTAGAAGGGTGTTGCTTGGGTTGATAAATGTGCTGAGTTGTTGTAGGCATACTCTGCCATCCATAGAATTTCTGTCCAGCTTTGGCTTGTTTCGTGTAACAGACAGCGCAAATACTGTTCCATGGTCTTGTTCGTGTGCTCAGTTTGGCTGTCCGTTTGAGGGTGGTGACTAGAAGACAGACGGACTTCTCTTGCCAGGGCACAACATTTTTTCCAAAAACGAGATACAAATTGGCTGCTTCTG